>NC_056679.1:48210718-48511477 GCF_018350215.1 Panthera leo
CCTGCTACGCCTGAAGCACACAGTTTTACGGTTTTATCTGTTCTTGTTGATCTACATTGATATTTAGATGATGTTTGTGGAGCAATTTGGCTGCCATAATTAAGAAGCATAAATCCTCTGTGAAACAGGCAAATAAACAGTATTCCAATTTGGGGCAGATCTGTTACCTACACAAAAAGAGCTTTAAAAAGTTAATAATTTAACCTAATGGCTAGAATTACCATAGAAATAACAACCAATTAAACTACAGAGCTATCGAATTCCAGAACTGGCACAGACCACAAGGACCAGAGCTGTCAAATATCTAGTAAATACCTCTACCTGGCTATAGCAAAGAGCCACAAGAGATCATCTCTTCTGTAAGTATTTACCCTTCACGATCCCCAAACCCAAAAAAGTAAAAAAAAAAAAAAAAAATCGTGAATGAAATTTATGTCCTTCTGTTGAACATAGCATTCTAGGTATAATGCTTTACAAGGTCAATGTAAATAAACACTCTCAATGTCTTTGCCTCCTATTCTCTGTTTATGAACTAGTAATCATAATATTTAAATAAGAATCATTTATGAAGTATTATGATGAATTAGGTCGAATGTGCAAGTTACTTTGTAAATGGAGCCTAACCACTGTCACTATCATTTAACTTCGATGTAAGGAGTGAGGAAGTAGAAGCTTTAGTGACAAGCTAAATTAACGTATTAATATTTAACAAAGAAATGGAAGGTAAAGGGATCAGGATACCTGTATCTTGCTATTAGCATTCTAGGCTGCGGTATAAGGACTGGCTTTGAGATCTTGCGATGATATAACTGTTTTAATTGTTAACTTCATCTGTCCCCAGTTAACAGGTATAAAACACATTTTCAAAGCAATAAAATGTTGTCAGGAATTATTCTGAAGGCAGGAACAAGTACACTGATATTCCCTGGGCTATTACTGCACCCAACTAAGTCAAACAATAGTCATGTCTTTAAATAAAACTCTGTAACTAACTACTGCCCAAATTTGAATAAGCATCACCAAAAACATGCCACGCAAGTCCGGCATGGGATGCATACCACGTGTCTGACTGGTCATGCCTTAAAAAAAAAAAAAAAACAACAAAAAACCTCCGTTTCCTTAGCATCCACTTTATATGATAGAAATATGATTATTTTATAAGTTCTATTAAAATATTCAATATATAGCATTCTTACTCAGAGACAGACAGACACTTAATACAGTACTAAATCTCAACACCTCCCCGGTGCTATTCCCTCAGCTTACAATGTTCCCTCTCATGCCTACACTCACCCTTTCAAGGTCTGTATCAGTTGTCACCACTCTGAAGCTTTTCCAGATCATTCTAAAACAGATATAATCACTGCATAGTCAGAAATCTCTTATCATTGGAGGGGCGCCTGGATGGCTCAGTTTGTTAAGCATCGACTCTGAATTTCGGCTCGGGTCACGATCTCACACTTCGTGAGATCAAGCCTTGTGTCAGGCTCTGTGCTGCTGAAAGTGTGGAGCCTGCTTGGGATTCTCTCTCTCCCTCTCTCTCTGCACCTCCCTGCTCATGCTCTCTCTCTTTCTCTCTCTAAAAAATAAACTTTAAAAATAAGAAATCTCTTTTTATTTTTAAATACCCATATTTTTGTACTAGCCAATACTGCTCATCACACACATATGTGATGACAACCCAGAGGTGTATTTAAGAGCCTGGCTTTTGGTATATACTGGGCACCAGGTAGAATCTGCCATTAACATGTAGTTACCACAATGGTTGGCATATCTTTGACGCTCAGTTCCTTTTAGAAAGAAAAGGACAACATCTGACCCTCTAGGTTTGCCAGAAGACATAAATAAAGTAATGTATCTAAAATGCTAAATCCAGCGAATAAATCATCGATACACATTAGCTAATATTACTTACTCTCCCTGCTGCAATCTCATTCAGTTTTCTGAGTGAAACTCTCTTCATATCAGAGATTATGTATTTTGTGGTTTGCGTTCCTGAAGCTTCTAGGCCAATGCGTGGCACATCATAGGTATTCAGAAAGCATTTTGTAAATGAAATTGAATGAAAAATACTAATCAAAGAACATCTGTTGAGCTCTTCCACTCTGAAGGCACAACAGGAGATGAAGAAGAGGCATTCCTGACCTCCATTTAAGTCTTAAAGGGTGTAGTCTGGTTAAAAAAAAACCTGTCTAGTTAAAGGGCAGTTAATCTTTAAGTATTTCGTTACCAGTTAAAATAGACATATGCACATATATTTCCCTCACGAAACAGAGCAAAAAGGGTAAAATGTGAATGCTCACTTGGCAAACACAATTATAAATGAGTTAAACTTAAAAACTTATTTTTCCTTCCTTCAGTTTTTCCAAATAGACTTCCCTCTGCAATTCTTCCTATTTCTTACTCCCACTCAAATTTTTGTTTCCATGGTAATATGTTTCCACCTTGAAATTCCATCACTGGAATGTCTACATTCAGTCTACAACTATTTCTGCTGCTCTCTCTCTTAAATTGCTCCTAGAAAAATTCCATTCTCCCCTCTGTGATGTATATGAACTACATAAATGTCTACCAACCTAAGGCACATGTCTAACCTCAGCCTTCTGTACTGGACACGAGTCTTCCTGTAGGACAATTTTAGGTGCATTTTAATACTTGATAACAAAAGAAATAAACACAGACTCTGTGATGTAAACTACATTTGACTCAAGCTTGTTCAGATTCAAGCACTTTACCCAATACAAAGAGAACATTTAGAGAGCTACTTAACAATCAAAACCAAAAAAAGAAAGACTGCCAGTAAAAGAATTATCCAACAAGGACTCATTTCCTACCACCTGATCCTGAGTTTGGCTAGACACAGGGTTTCTCCTGCCAGAACCTCACAATTGTTAAGGGAACCCTAATTGCTATTGAGGTTTTCCACTGATGTGCTCTAAACCCTACTCCTTCCTATTAGACTCTTTAATGCTGCTTGATTTACTCTTAATTCCTCTATTTTGAGTTGTGCTGCCAAACTCCTAAAGATCTGAAACACGCCATTGCCTCTGAATAGATGGTCGATTGGACTATTCTCAAGAACCGAGCAGATTTCTGGAGAACACCCACAAAATGCCCCAAGCTAAATGGCTGCCCTCTAAGCAAACTACTGGTAGTCAGTCATGGAGCAGGTCTCGCCCTGATCTTTGGAGAGCCAAGGGAAGTCCCGGCAACTGCCCCAGGAGAGCGGCCCAAGTTGAAGGAGGCCCCCAGAGGCCAAAGGGTCACTGTTATCAAAACCCAAAGTTGAAAGAGGAACCACAGATTAGGAATCAAGAATTCTAATGCAGAAAGAGCCACTCACGAAGTACGGTGAAAATTTCTAGAATGATTATCCACAAACTGGATCAATACTCCAGAATATCTGCTGATCCCATGACAGAGTTCTGTCTGGCTGTTTCAGGATGCCCTAACACTGACTACCCCATGGTGACTCATGGGTCTGATGTGTCCAGGCTGCACAGATTTCCTGGATTTTCTCGGTTGACCCTGCTGATCTTGAGATAGGTAAGAAAGCTGCCTTTCTCTACGTCCTAAATCTACAACAAGGTAGTTATAAACTAAATGAACCCATTTTTTAAGAAGCCTACATTCCCTCAACATTTCAAATTCCCTAAAATTAAAATCGGCTGCATCATTCTGCAGTTTGCCTTAATGGGCCAAATGATTCTGTTTGTTTTACTGTTGCGCTTTACTCATCTTCAATTTCTAGCTACGTCATTAACACTATACACCATACTGTCATGAATTAATCCTTAACATCCCATTTGAATGCAACCACAATTCTGGGGATTGTCATCCATAGGCCATGAAAAGCAACATAACTCCCCAATTTAACTCCCATAAATCCCCAAGGATTTGCAATGTTGAAAAGCAAACGCTTTCATTCCTCACCGAAGACCTGTTCTAGTCTTCATCAGGGATGCGCTCCAACAGGCTTTGATATGTCCTTGGATTCTAAACCCTGATCTGAGAGACCACCGAGCTGATTGCTACTATCAGTTTTTATGTCATACAGATCTTTCCCCCCCAAGCTTCCTCACGATGTGGCCAGAAGGGAAATCCAGCCAGCAGCACCAGAAACTCCCGATTCCACTGAGGAATTTCACTGCCAAGATACACCTCATCTCCCTTCAGGGGCTACACTGCTGGCATCTTCTCCCTTTCAAATTCAGCAAAATGAAAAGTAGTTTAAAAAGCCTGTTCTAAACGACACGGCACTGCAAATGCTGTGAGAAGTACTTGGTGTTTGTGACTACAAGTTTATTTATGCATAAGATAACAATATGTATGTATACATTTTATGAATATACATATATGCAAATATAGGCACGTATATTTATATGTATACATTTACATGTATATATAACCTATATTACATATGTGTAACTATATACATATGTGTATATGTAGTGTGTGAGGCACACATGTACACATTTATTTTTTTAAATACACTGACACCCAAGTGGAAGTGAGCTGCCTTATGGACCAGGCATAGCAATGTGTTATTCAAGGAAAATTCCAGACCAGCATTCAATGAATAACTCAGGTACTTAGTCAAGTCTCTCAACAAAAAATTAAAATGTGACTGTAATGCACAATCTACATTCTAAAATGTCCTTTTCCCCATTTTCAACCTCTGAAACATGGCAGATCTATCCCTCCCCGCCCACCAAACTTTTTACCTCTCCACCCAAACTTGCCAAAGCTTATTTCGGTTCCTGGGTTCCATCTTCCTACTGCCATCCCCACACACTCTTTCAAAATCAATTATTCTCTCATTGAGCAACAGTTCCCTACCGTCTCCAGAACAAATTAGAACATGCTAGATTTCCTGCTTCTTCACTTCCACCCCTGCCACCATCCTCAAAAAGTCATCTCTCTCCCAGAGTCCAGATTCAGTGGGACAGCAGCCCACGACAAGAAAGACGCTGGCAAAAGAAGGAGAGAGGCTCAGAATACTTCCACATTAGTACGTTTGCCTATCTCATATGTATCATTCCTATGAAAAATATGCTTAAGATAGCCATTTTTTCATTACCTACTAGAAGGAACGTTCCTAACTTTTAATGTCAGATGGACACTTACACACATTCTGGAACTTAATTTCCTCAACTACAAATGTCGCAAGACTCAAACATAACCGTATATGCTAAAAGACTGCAAGTATCTGTTAATGAATACTGTTCTGACCTGGTCTGTCAATTCAATAGTATCGCCTAACAAATTCACGTTTTTAGCTTGAAAAGTTTTATTTTTTTAAATATACCTTCTTTTTGGATATGTTCTTTTTTTTTAATGTTTTATTTATTTTTGGGAGAGAGAGAGAGAGAGAGAGTGAGTGGGGGAAGGGCAGAGAGACAGTGGGGGAAGGGCAGAGAGAGATGGGGAGACAGGGGATCTGAAGTGGGGTCTCTGCTGATAGCAGAGAGGTGGATGTGGGGCCTGAACTCATGAACCTTGAGATCATGACCTGAGCTAAAGTCAGATGCTTAACCGACTGAGCCACCCAGGTGCCTCCTAGTTCGAAAAGTTTTAAAGTGACTCAAGGACTTTAGAAGTATCTCCCCTAGAGACTAAATAACACACATATTGCAAACCCATCAGGTAAACTTTCTGGATACCATGTCTCTCAGTGTATCAGCTGTCCTCTATATCATACCCTCAGGACAGAGGAAGGATCAAAAAAAAAAAAAAAAATATATATATATATATATATAATATATATATATTATATATACATATACATAATATATATAAAGTATATTATTATATTATACATTATTTATATTATAATATCTTATATATATATAAAACCTCTATTATCACACCCACAAGTTATAAAGACAAGAGGACCTTCAGAATCTGTGGGCTTCCTATTATGTGCCTGGAGGACCAATAAATAGCATTATGTTTTTAACTGCATGAAGTTTTTTTTTTCCAGAGGGAAGACCTGTGCTTTGAGGAGTGCAAAGAATCTGAGAGATTTGGACTATTGAATGGAGCTGTTTTTTGGTACCTAGTGTCCATGTAACTGAATGAATTTATTATCCAGTTTCAACTGCATTGCTTTCCATTTAAACTGGTAATACCTTCAAGGAATAAAACCTTCATATTCTATATATGCCACAAATTCATGGTTTCTTACCAGACCTTCCTTGCCCGAAAGCTTTTACCTATGAAGTAAAGTTCAAAGTTGTGTTTGCATTTTTTTTTTCTTTAACGGTCTGTGTTGGAAACCCTACAGATATCCTCCTGTTGTAAAAATAGATCACTACTTGTGTATTTCAAGTATACCACAGGACTGAAGATGAGGTTACCATCTCTGTATCCATAGAAAAGACCAGTAAAATCAAGAAGCTAGACTACTGTGTAAAAAGCTCTAAGGCATTTGATGAGCAAGGGCCTTGCCAGGGTTTTCCTCAATGATTTTATTTTTCCTAAAAATCCGGACAGCAGCAGCATCACTCTCACCTCAAGAAAACTTCAGCATGGCTTGATAATACTAAGGGAGACAGCCCATCAGTTATCCCCTATCTCCAAAGGGAGTTCATGGGTTAGGGCTGTTTTATGCTGGCTACACAGAAAGTCACTTGCCAGAGATTCAAAGTAAAACAGCGAATTAGGCTATTATTTAGAAGTAACAGAAATAATAAGTTGATAATTAAGTTGATTTTTAAATCAATAATTCAACTTTCACATATGCACATCTCTGATCGCCAAGGAAGGACCAAGGCAGATAAACCACGAGAAATCAGAGACTGGGTTTTGGAAAACAAGGGGGTAGTGAGAGAGAGGAAGGGGGTGACAGGAGTCTTGTCCGATCTTATAAAATGTGTTTGTCTAGGGGCGCCTGGGTGGCTCAGTCAGTTAAGCGTCTGACTTTGGCTCAGGTCATGATCTCACGGTTTGTGAGTTCGAGCCCCGCGTCGGGCTCTGTGCTGACAGCTCCGAGCCCTGCAGCCTGCTTTCGATTCTGTGTCTCCTTCTCTCTCTGCCCCTCCTCCACTTGTACTCTGTCTCTCTCTGTCTCTCAAAAATAAATAAATGTAAAAAAAAAAAAAAGATATTAAAATGTGTTCGTCTGTTTTGTTGGAGGGAAGGGGGTGGGATGCAGTCAGGAGAGAGGCACACTCCACGCCAGAGGTGACACGATTAGGATGTTATGGAGCAGGCCCATGACACTGTGTCACAGAGACACAAACACAGAATCGCAGATTTCGAGTCAGGCTGAGTAAATTAAAACGAAATCAGCATTTGTTGAGAACCTACTTTATGTACCGTCCCAGGTGTTGTGGAAGTCTTCAGCTAACCCAAAAGACCCTTCAGTTCAAACTTGGAAAAAAAAAAAAATTAGAATAGGCACCTCTTTGGTAATTAGGAAAGACTCCCCTAGAGGAATCACATGCTAGGGCTCCTGACTAGCCAGGACAGTGCAGAGTGACTATGACCCTCCAGACCCCCCCCTCTGCAGGGCGGCTTTCTATGCACCCCCCATCCCACGGCCCCCGCTGCCATGCTTTCCGAGGTGAACTTGGAACCCGACACGACACCACCGTTTTACTCCTATAGCGACTCTCATTCTGCACAAAAGATGTGGAATCTTTAGAGACATCATTTAAATGCCAATTTTCATGCTTCCTCTTCTAAGTTATGGCACTTATACCATCAATATTTTAAACAGTTCAAGTATTTTTTAACTTCTAAATGAGTCATTCACTCTCTTAGCAGAGAAGAGGTAAAATAAAATGTCAATGACTAAAATGTGAACTACTTCTTCAAAGGTGGAGTTAAGTACATTTCTCGCGATTCAATGGTAATTGGCTTAGAACTCAAAATACAATACCGCACCTGACAATGGGAATTCACTGGGCTCCACAGGAATCCGAAGGCTGCTGCAGAAAGTGGGCCCATGTACTATCCGTATTACACTGACCCTACTTCTTGTGTAATTTCCTCACAACTCTCACTGAGTTTTAAAGGAATTATGTGTTACTCAGAATTCACATGCATCTACTAATCAACTTTCGGTACTAACAACTGCTAGGATGTCTTCAGACTGCATCGCCACGCACTCCCCTGAAGAGCCCAGCTCATCAGCCAGGGCTAACTGTCCCACAGGGTCACAGCCACCACATGAGGACTTCCATCACTCCCTGACAGAAGGGAGGTTCTGCAGGTTAGATGGTGGCACCTTGGAAATCATAGTTAAAAGGAACCTACCGAACCACAGCCCATATTACCTCACTCTGTACCAGTTCTAAAAATGCGGGAAGCATGGGGATTGCCTAGGGGATCTGCTTTGCACCCCGGTTGCTTTTTCCTGTTCCCAGAGATGGGAACATCCCATCCCATTTTTGTTTTGTTTTGTTTTAATTCTTTTCAATGTTTACTTATTTCTGAGAGAGAGAAAGACAGAGTGTGAGCAGGGGAGGGGCAGAGAGAGAGAGAGAGGAAGACAAGGAATCTGAAGCAGGCTCCAGGCTCTGAGCTGTCAGCACAGAGCCCCACACGGGACTCGAACTCACTGACCACGAGATCATGACCTGAGCTAAAGTTGGATGCTTAACCGACTGAGCCACCAAGGTGCCCTATGTTCCCAGTGATTCTGACTAGGTAGGTCTGAGGCAGGAGCCCAGGAGATTTTGCAGCCATGGTCAGCAGATCACACTTGGAAAAGTGCTGCTTTCCATACCTCAGGTTTCTAAGTCCTGTGATTAATACCTTCCCCCTAGTTCACCATCTGATCATCAAGGTCAAACAAGAACATCTGCATTCTCTGACCATTCCTTAGAAACAATTATCCAACCAGACTACATCTGAGTAAAAACTTAATTTTTCAGTTTTCCAGTGTGAAAAATGACATTCACAATACTTGTTCTATTCCAGCTCCTCACTGACTTATTACAAACATCAAATAATAATGCACATGAAAATGCTCAGAAGCACACAAAGGATATTCACAAGACCTAAAACGGTACTTAGGTATCACATGACCAATGCTTTAAATGATAAGCCACATGAGGGCATAACAAAGTGTAAAAACCTAAAACTTGAATTATACATAGAACTTCATACTTTCAGGGTTCTGTCTTGTATATATCTGTTCCATATCCCTCCTTGCTCACTTTTTCTTTTAATGAGTGAACAAATAACTAGGAACGAAAGATGTTATACAAAGATAACTTATTTTGCAAAACTAATCAGACGAAATCACTTTTAACTTATCGAAGACACAGAACAATTGATTCACTTTTAAGAACATGTTGTTTCTCTGCTCGAATTACCCAAGTAGTGGTAGCTATGCAGAATCGGGTTAAATTCACTGCATATCTACAGTACCGAATGATTTCAGTAAAATAAGAGTGTCTCTAGACTCACGCACCATTTTAAGACTGTAACTGAGAACATGACAGAACGGCACTCAAATAACTCTCCGGGTCCATAAAAATAATGGGCCCAAAGTAATCCCACGGATTATTCCCAAAGTGTTACACAGAATTACAATGAAATCATATTAGATAAATGAAATGACATAAAGAATCTGAAAGGGTGTGAAGCATGAAACTCAAATGTCTAACCACTTAACTATAACACAGCTTTTATGTGAACAAATATCAATAGTCCCAAATGTATCTAAATGAACTATGGAACAGCTGAACAGCCTTGAAAATTCAGTGCCACAGCAAGAAGTGGAGAAGAGCACAAATGAGAAGGCGGGAGAAAAAAGGAGACACACCAATATGTCAGCTGAGAGTGAGGACAGCCCCAGAGACAATGGATCACCACCCCCCCAAAAAAAGGATAGGCCAACATTATTCCTTTATATTACAAGTAATGGAGCTCTGCTGTCCCAACAAAAGGATGAATTATACTCTCTTTTACTCTGAAAAATCTGCTCTCGGATGGCCGTTTAAACAAGGATAAGCCCCAGACCGATCAATGTCCTTCCACACTATCTCTACCTAACCAAGACTGTCTTTTTGCGCCTTCTCTATAACTGCTCTCCAAACTCTTTCATCAAGACTCAGTTCTATTTCCATCTGTATCATCAGGTCAGCACTTCCTGGTCCCAGTAACATATATCACTTAAGTCCGTGACGATTTCTGGGGATCTTGCCTGTCCATAGCTCTACTGAACATCCTAAAGTGTATATAGGACATATAAAAGCACTTGAAATATGCATACAGTTAAACCCTTTAGCTCAATGCTAAGAGTTGTGAGAGCCAGGCCTTCCTGCCACTGTTTATCTCTGGACTCCAGGCAAGTGATTGCCTTATTATGTTGCCAATTTTTCACATGAAAAAATGGTGATCACAGTAGTCACTACTATCTTCTCACCAAATTTATGCACACCTCAAATGATACCACACAATAAAGTACTCTGAATTATGCAGGGGATAGTTACAGATGCAAAATAGTACTTTGCCACCACTTTTCTTCAGACTATGAACTCTGAAGAAGGCAGAAGAAAATACATTTCCAACGCCAATAAACGTAAGGCTACATTAACCAAATCAGACTCAGTCAACTAATCAATGGATGGTATTATTTCAAGAAATTTTTCATGAAACATGAGAATTAAATGAT
The DNA here is from genome assembly GCF_018350215.1 of Panthera leo. Lineage (NCBI taxonomy): Eukaryota > Metazoa > Chordata > Mammalia > Carnivora > Felidae > Panthera > Panthera leo. The sequence continues at coordinate 48,221,349 of NC_056679.1, forward strand.
TCTTCAAGACTTGCAAAAAGCAGTGATTTCCCATGATTCCTTCACCTAGGCTATTTCTAGCATTTGTTAACTGGCAGCTTACTATCACAGAAAAAAATCTATTTTTTCTTTCTTTTTTTTTTTTCTTTTTAGTTCAAACACAGCTGGTTCTGACAATAAGAAGCAGTGTGATCTTGGAAAAGTGACTTAACCACTGTTAATTACAACTGCCCTCACTGGTAGAGAGGAGTACTGTAGGATTACCAAAGGCATTAGATGAGAGGATATTAATGACCAGACACATGCATATAGAAGTGTCCTTAAATGCTACCCCCCACAGCTAGTCCTATTGGGATATTTAATATTAGAATCATCTTCCAAATAAACTGTGGGGCTCCTTCAGTTAGGCTATTGCCGACCTACATCCCCATCCAGGGGTTTGAGACAGAATTCACAAATGAATGTGCTTGAAATCAGATAATTAGGGGCACCTGGGTGGCAGAGTTGGTAAGTGTCCAACTCTTAATTTCGGCTCAGGTCATGATCTCATGGTTTGGGAGATCGAGCCCTGCTTTGGGCTCTGCCCTGACAGCACAAAGTCTTCTTGGATTCTCTCTCTCTCCCCCTCTCCCTGCCCCTTCCCTGCATGTTCTCTCTCTCTCTCTCAAAATTAATACATAAACTTAAAAAAAAGAAAGCAGAATGCAATTTGAACTCAATTGAGTGCTACATGAGATGGGTAGTGACTACAGGTTAATTAAATACAAGTGCAGAGGAGAGAGATCAATGGGAATATGCTTTATGGAAGGGAGATGCTGTCCTGAGTTGTGTGGCAGCACCACGACCAAAATAAGCTACAGGAACAGAGAGGGTATCAGGATGAAGCAACAGCTAGCAGGTAATAAACTGTTACATATGTTCACTCTTTTATCTTCCCAGAAACTCCATGAGGCAGGGACTATTATCATCCCCATTTTATAGATAAGGAAACTGAGACAGAGAGAGATTAAGTAGCTTGCCCAGGTCACAGACAAAATGGTAGAGCCAGAACATAAATATAGCCAGTGTAGCTCCAGAGTCCACACACTTAACCAGAGACTTACCGAGCTAAGTCCCAGCATATTTAAAGCAGGAAAGTGAGTATATACCTCACTGTAGCAGTTGTAAACCACAGAATACACTCTGACTAGTTTAAGTGGAGATATGTATATTTTTAAATATCGGTCCAGAAAGCTTCTTGGTAGGTCAGAGAACCATACTTAAATCCTACAGTAGCAAGGAACAATACAGGCGGAGGAGAGCCAAACCACATAAGCCACATCCAATGAAAATACCACTATTGCCGTCTTCCAGTGCTTGACGCCAGAACGTCTGTCACAGCCTCCTCCAAACAGCCAGGCATCCCTGCCCCTGCACTTACCAAAGAGCAGTCCTGCCATAATCAGGCGGCCCTGCACTACTTTCTGCATCCCTCCAGTGGGTGGGGCAACTGACTGGCCAACGGTCGTATCCTAGCTCTAAGAAAGTCTAGCACTGGAGGGGGTGTTTTCATTAGGTTTTAAAGATGCTATTTTGGGGGGATTAGAATCACAATGAGGGGAAACTAGCAAAAATTCAAGATGATAAACAAAAGATGTCAAGCAACCACAAAAGAATATACATATTCTGATAATGGGCTGAGTCTTGGTGAGTAATTTCAGCTTCATAAAACAGGGTCAGATCATGTAGGCACAACGTCACTTCATTTGGGAACAATTTACTCCTTTAACAAAGGCCACAGGTCTCTTAAAACAGCAAGTCATTTTTCAGGGCATAAAGACGATAATTTATGGAATTCAAAAACTAGGGATATCAATTACTTGGTGACTTCCCCCCCACCCAACTATTTCACAATGTTATAGCATAACAATATGCGTCATTTTTCCTATATAAAAAAAGCAAAAGATACTAATTTAAGAAACTAGCCACATTATATATCGTATACTCTTTTTGCCTCCTAGTTCTCTTATTATTTTTGTAAGGATCATTTTCCAAGACAATGGAGACTTTCGAATGCTGGCAATGTAACTATCTTTGTGGAAACAGAAACTTAAAATAAAATCCTTTATAAATACTCACTAGAAAAGAGTTTCGTTTTGTTTTATAAAATAGCAATTTTTAAACCATTACTCCTTTAACTATCATGGCCAGGTATGTTTCTGAATAATATTTCAAATGTTTTTCTACAGTAACAAGTGTTTTTAGCTCTTTATGTTTAGGCAGTTAGCTATATACAATGGGATACAGTATCACTGAGTTAAGACCAAGAATAAATAACTAAAGACACTTATTTTTTTTAAGTTTATTTATTTATTTTTGAGAGAGAGAGCAAGCAGGGGAGGGTCAGAGACACAGGGGGAGAGAGAGAGAGAGAGAGAGAGAGAGAGAGAGAGAGAGAGAGAGAAAGAGAGAGAGAGAATCTGACAGTGAGGAGCAGAGCCCAATGCAGGACTAGAACTCAGTGAGATCATGACCTGAGCCAAAATCAAGTCGGATGCTTAACCGACTGATCACCCAGGTGCTTACTTTTAAATGCGAATTTGATAAAGGCAGGTATATAAGAACAATATCAACATATATTATTTTTATTGTGTAAACATATGGATTGACAGTATGATTTTTAATTGATAATAGAGTCTTATGAAACAGTGTAGCTTTGGAGCATAACTAATATTGTCTTTTTTTCAAGATCTATGCAAATTTACTAGGCATGCATCTTAATTTACATATATAAAATATTATCTTTTATCATTAAATTAAGAAGAAATTCAGACTACAATAACAATTGCAAGAGGAGTCATGGGTTTTTTTGTTTTTTGGTTTTTTTTTTAGAGAGAGTGAGCAGGGAAGAACAGGAGGGGCAGAGAGAGAAGGAGAGAGAGACTCTCAAGCAGCCTCCACAGCCAGCCTAGAGCCCAAAGCAGGGCTCGATCTCACAGCCATGGGATCATGAACTGAGCCAAAATCAAGAGTTGAATGCTTCATTGAGCTACCCAGGTGCCCCTAGAGCAGTTGCTTTTTACTGCTTACTTAACATAGAGCACTATGTTAGACATTATGTATACAATTTCGTTTATTCTAGCTGAATTCTATATCCCTTCCTGTGACTAAATATAGGATGTTTCACATCCTTCTCAGAAATATTTTTGTAGTTCAAAATCTCGCACATAAATGTGAACATATACCCCCAGAATAATCCAAGGAGGACAGATGAAGGTAAAATCTCCACTGATATGTGTATATGGAATGTCAATGTGGAAATCAGAAGCCACTGTGGCAAACATAATTTGGTGGGAGGGATATGAGAACAAATGACAGCAGACAGCCATGCAATGAGAACAGAGAGAGAAAACTGCCTTTATATCTAACTTATGATTTGATAAAACAGTAGATGTTAAGAGTTTTGACATATTATTGACATTTATCATATTAATAATGATGTATATGAAAATCATTTTCCCATGCAAAATAGTTAAGGTAAAAAACTAAAATTTCCAACAAAATAGTAAGGTTTTACTTGGGCGCCTGGCTGGCTCAATTGGCATGTGACTCTGGCTCTCAGGGTCATGAATTTAAGCCCCAGGATGGGGGTAGAGCTTACATAAAAAAATTTCAAGAGCTTACTTTAAAAAAAAAAAATTTAGGGGCGCCTGGGTGGCTCAGTCGGTTAAGCATCCGACTTCGGCTCAGGTCACGATCTCGCGGTCCGTGAGTTCGAGCCCCGCGTCGGGCTCTGTGCTGACAGCTCAGAGCCTGGAGCCTGTTTCAAATTCAGTGTCTCCCTCTCTCTCTGACCCTCCCCCATTCATGGTCTGTCTCTGTCTCAAAAATAAATTAAAAAAAATAAAAAAATAAAAAAATTAAAAAAAATTTATTGAGTATAATATTTAATGGGGAAAATGTATCTTGTACATGATAAGATCAAGTGTATGGGCCTAAAAACAATGTCCAAACTGTCAGGTCCCTAAAATGTGCCAGAAGCCACTGCACTGTTCATAGAAAATACTTTGCCTCAGATGCTTCGCTTCTTTGTTTTTTTAGTAAATACAGTAATATACTGATGATCTACATTTAATATATTGATGATCTATGTCTGAATATTCATCCTTTTTAAATTTTTTATTTTTTGAGAGAGAGACAGAGAGAGTGCATGAGTGGGGGAGAGAAACTGAGGGGGAGCAAGAATGAGAAAGAGAGAAAAAGAGAGGGAGAGAAAGAACCTCAAGCAGGCTCCACACTTAGCATGGAGCTTGATGCAGGGCTCAGTCCCACGACCCTGGGATCATGACCTGAGTCAAAATCAAGAGTTGGATGCTCAACTGACTGAGCCACCCAGGCGCCTCTGAATATTCATCTTTATATGACATTTATAATAAAACCTGAAGTGATCCAAGAGACTTGTTCTACCTTCTTACAGCTGACTTAGACAAAGGGTCAGAGGTTTTAAACCTACAATTGTACTAATTCCTTTCAAGCTGAAAACGAAAAAAGTATACAACTAAGGTTTTCGAAAAAAAAGAACATAAGTACATTCTTTCTCTTAATTTTAAACAATAGTAAGATTATCTTATTTAGCAAATATAGGCTTTAAGAATGAATCATCATCTTATTGGCTTTATTGAAAAATATATAATTATTTAGGACAAAACCACAGCAATGAAACTGAAGTTTGAGAGTCAGAAACAGAATTGGTCATAAGAACCAGGAGTCAGTCATCTTAACGTCAGAGTTCATTTACGACTGACGAGACATAGGTTATTTTTACTAAGAAAATCGTCTGATAATATTCCCTCCAGACAAGAAAAAGGACTGACCAGTGGATCAGAGATAGATTCATTTTTCCACAGGCCAGAGACATGACCAGGGAGGAAGATATTAAATTGATCAAAGTTGCCACCAGCTGGAATGTACCTTGGTAGCAAGACATAATTTGTAAAGCAATAAAAAAAAAAAAAAAAAAAAAAAAAAAAAGGCGACTTTGACATCTTTCTGTTGTTACATATTTATAAAATTCTGGGTTCTTAAGAAACTATGACAGAGACAGAGAAGTTTTCTAGAAAGTGAATCTGATTATGTGGTGTCAGCTCTGCTCAATCAGATTTCTGAAACTGACAGGAACACAGTGAAATAAAACTTTGCCCATCTGATAACCAGGGAATATTTTTGTACATTTTAACCTATTGTTATGTGCTTGCGAACATTACTGTACAATAAATTTTTTTTTAATGTTTATTTATTTTTGACAGAGAGAGAGAGAGAGAGAGACAGAGTGTGAGCGGGGGAGGGGCAGAGAGAGAGGGAGACACAGAATCCGAAGCAAGCTCCAGGCTCCGAGCTGTCAGCACAGAGCCCGACGCGGGGCTCGAACTCACAGACCAAGAGATCATGACCTGAGCCGATGTCAGACACTCAACCGACTGAGCCACCCAGGAGCCCTGCAAACATTACTGTATATTAAAATAAAAACATGTTACAGAGTAAATTTTTTTAATCCTATGCAATTAAGATAAAAGAGACATCCGAAAGCTCATACTTACTGTAGACTACTAGAATGGCCACTGAATCTCTCTTGGTAAATTTGCATTTATTGGCGTGAACTAAAATTTTCTGTAAGATCTGCTTAAATCCTTGTTAAACATTAATATTATAGTGGGAGTTATTTTAGATCAGATCATTTCCAATGTCCTAGTTACAATAGCTATGAAAACTGAGCCACAGAGACAGCTTGCAATAGTGACAAGATTCTGATTTACAAGACACAGACTCCAGTTCCATCTCTGTTACTACTGGTGGTATGATCCTGACACACAGCATCTGTGCGATTTTCCTTAGGAATGGGGATGATATTACATATACCCAAGGGCTTACTAAGGCACAAAAGTATTTAGAACTGTTATGTCCTCTTAATAAATTGATTCCTATATCATTATGAAATGGTCCACTTTATCCTGGTTATTTATATTCCTTGTTCTGAAGTCTATTTTGTCTAATATTAATACAGGACCACAGTTTTGTTTTTGTTGTGACTTAGTCTATACATACGTATCTTTTTCTATGCTTTTACTTTGTTTAAGATAATGTTTGGTAGAGACTTACACGTTCCTGGAAGAAAATATTTTAAACTATTAATGGCTGTTATTTCAAGGTAACGTGATCATGCCTTTCATTTTCTTCTTGAAAGGATTTTTTTCACATATTTCAATTTTTTAATAATAAAAATGTTATCAGACAGAAGAATTCCAGTGTCTGATCTGCAGAAGGATAAGCCTGGCCCACAATCACTAAGGCAGGGCAAATTACACACAAATGACCTCACGTTTCACACAAAACTTTTTCCTCCAGCGTCAGAAGAAGGGTGTTATTAAACCCAACATTTATTTAAGAAGTATGCCATTGTAGGTAAAAATAGGCCCATTTACTCACTAGTGGCTGCTGCTATAACAAGTATGTTTTTAAAAGAGTCACATCCCATATGAGGCCATTTGAAACATTGCTGCCAACGTCTTCTTTCAGCCACTCAGTTCAGTGATCCATATAAGCTCTCTGGTATAGTTATGAATCATCCGTGCTACAGGTTTTTGGTTTTTTTTTTTTTTTTTTTTTTTTTTTTTCAGTTCTGCAGGTTTTTAAACTTATTTTTAAGTGAGGTAATGAACACATAATATAAAATTCACTCTCAACCATTTTTGTATGTGCAGCTCAGTAGTGTTAACCACATTCACATTACTCTGTAACAGATCTTTTTTTCATCTTGCAAAACTGAAACACTACACCATTAAACAGCAGCCCATAGCCCCGACCACCAAACCCCTGACAACCACCATTTTCTTTTCTATTTCACGATTTTGACTATTCTTGACTGCATCATTTTACGCCCAGTGTACCTGTATCTTTATATTTAAGGAGAACATCTTACAGAGAGCATGTAGTTAGGACTTGCTTTTATTTCCCAGCTGACAATCTATCTTTTAAAGGGAGTGCTTAAACTCTTCCCATTTCACAGAATTATCAACATACTGTGTTTAAATGTACCAACTTGCTGGGGCACCTGGGTGGCTCAGTCGGTTGAGCATCCAACTTTGGCAGATCATGCCATGATCTCACGGCTCGTGAGTTCAAGTCCCACATAGGGTGCTGTGCTGACAGCTCAGAGCCCGGAGCCTGCTTGGGATTCTCGCTCTGCCCCCTCCATTCTCATTCTCTGTCTCTGCCTCTGTCTCTCTCTCTCAAAAATAAATAAACGTTAAAAATTAAATAAAGGTACCAACCTGCTCTTTTTTTTTTCTATTTCTCCTATCTGTTCCTTGTTCATCCTTCCTCTTTGCTGCCTTCATTCAGATAAAACTGAGTAGTTTTAAAAATGTTTCCAGTTCATTTTCACCATTGGTTTATTAACTATATTTGGTTGTTTTATTGTGTGTGTGTGTATGTGCGTGTGTGTGGTTGCTCTAGGATTTACAACATACACATTCTCCTTTTCTCCACTGGCTGCTTTTAAGACTATTCTTCAAGACCTGTTCTCAGCAATTTGATTATTTTGTGCTTTGGCGTGGTTTTTTCGGCTTGGGGCTAACTGAACTTCTTAGATCTATGTGTTTTCATCACATTTGGATAATGTCCAGCCATTATTTCTTCACAACACCGAGTACTAACCACTATACAATCACAGCCTGGCCATTATTTCTTCAAATAATTTTTCTGACCTTCCCCATCCTGACGGTTCAATTGTACATACGTTAGACTACTTAAGATTGCTCCATAGGTCACTAAGGCTTTGTTCATTTTCTTAGTCTTTTTCTCTAACTGTTCAATCCAATCAATTATCATCAAATGCCAGATGATGCAACTTTTACATTATCGAAGACTATAGCTTATTGTGTCTTTCTCTACAGTGCTGGATTTTGTTCTGGCACAACTGTGTAACTTGAAGATCAGTTGGACCCTTTCAGGATTTGCTTCTCGTGTCCATCATGGCAAGCCCCTGACCAGACTACCGTGGGACTAACTGAGCCCCATGACTAACCTGTGACCCTTCTGAGACCTCTACCAAATGCCTCATGTATGAAGGGGTCTCTCCATTCTGGGTATGTGTGAACTGTATGTGAGCTCTAAGAACTGTTCCACTTTGTTGCCTTCCTTATTCTTTCCTTGTCCTCCTGCACACATAGGTAGATCATTACTTAGGCAAACCCTATCAAGGTGACCACTCTGAAGATCTCCAGAGCTCTCTGTACAACTTCTCCCTCGCTATTACTGTTCCCCTCAAAAACCAGTTTGCCTTGACCTCTCCCAAATCCCAATCACTGCCCGCCTAACACAGTGACAGCTAGGCCCTATCTGGACTCTTCCTTCCGGCTTTGCCCTTAGGTTGTAGGCTAATGCACCAGTAGAGTTCACCTCCTTTCCCGCCTTACTCTCCAGGATCATAGTCCTTATCTGCCTGTTGTTCAATATGTAAAAACATTTTATACCTTTTGTCTGGTTTTCTAGTTGTTTATGGTAAGAGGTCAATTCCCATGGCAATTAATCCCTCATGGTCAGAAGCAAAAGTCCTCCAAGGGTTAAATAAGCTATATTGACAGTTATAAACAGTGAATCAGTATGCAAATGTTAGCACATGAAAACACACCTAGGTAAAGAGAAACACTTACCTCAGGATCCAGATTTTCCTTTTTTTGTTTAAAAAACAAACAAACAAACAAACAAACAAAAAACTCTACCACAAAGACTAGTTCACAGGGGAGAACATAAACCGAAATATTCTGGAGAGGTTAATTTTCCCCAAATCAAAATTTCCAAATTACTCAGAGCATGAAATCTCTTCAAGAAGTGTTCCTTTTTACAAAGCACTGACCCTATAAAAATGCAAATAACTCCTGGAGAGAATAGCACTTTACATTTTCCTCAATTAAGAAGACTACAGTTAGAATGGGTCATCTGTGGGTAGCATGAGCCATCACAGCAGAGGGAGTTGGGAGGGTCTGGGTTGTGAGTGGAGGAGAATTAAGTTGAAGGAGAAAGTACATTGCTAACGGGAAAGAAGGAGGGCAGAATTATCAACTTCATAGCTTTGCCCAGGGCAGGCCCCAAGGGAAAGGATTTGTCTGCCTGCTATATTTCCCTTGGGTACTATCTGTAATTACCATCACAGCTCATTGATTTTCAATTCTTTCTATTAATACATTTATTGGCCATTCTGACATTATTAAAATCAGTCCAACACTGCTTCTTTAGTGGAGGATAGCTTTTCCTTAAAATGGGTTTTGCAAGCACAGAGATTCTTTCCTGTTTTTTTTTTTTTTTTTAATGGTCTTCTTGTATTAGCAAGAAGACAGCTCCTGCATGTTTTTCTTTGAAGCCAGGTAGCGACATGCAAAGATTTCACTACAGATCAAAAGATCTCAAGCAGTGGGTCATCAGAAAATATTAAATGATAAGCAAATTCATATGTCTAAGATAAGTCCACCAATTTACTAGCTATGCTGGCTCCTGTTCCCCAGTAGGGGAGGTAATAATGAGGCTCTGTTAAAGGGTAACGCAAGTGGCATTTTTATAATGTCTTTTCTTTCCTTCTGATAAAGTCATTAAAGTAACACTGTCTTACTAAGCTTTTACACATAGATACATATTAAACCTTTTATGTTAAATTAAACATAATGCTTTACTGAGGTAAAGAAAAGGCTTTGTTGTTGGGTGGTTGTTGTTTTTTTTCCTTTTCTCTAAAGCTACTAAATGTTCATGTAACTGCCTGTTGGGTACGTCTGGCTACAATACCTGCACCTGTCTCTATTTCTTTATTAAGCCTAAAGATTGAGGTCTTTTCCAAAATAGCACCTGTCTCAAAATTCTCAATATTCTACAGTCTGGCACTGGCTCTCACTTACAATAAATAGCATCTGAATCACTATTTATTGAGCCCTGACTAGCTCTAAGCTCCTTGTACTGGGATGATGAGGAATAATGAGAAACATCAAGCAAAAACTCAATATAGCTGACTTCATGGTACTAGTCAGTTCTTTGTGTTACAGAAATGCCTTTACCACCTCATTATGAATGTCCTGCAGAATGGTTTGCAAAAGTTATTGCAAGCTAGGAAAAGGGCCATTATTCCCTTCTGTCCTGCCTCTAAAATTAGGGAGCTCAGAGGGATCTTTGGCCTGGCATTTTTTTTTAGGAAGCCAGGGAGAATACAATTAAATCTGTCTGCTGCCATACCTGCACCCTTCCCCACTCCACACCCGTCGTAAAAAGGTGTTAGGCTTCGTCCCCCAGTGGAACACACAGGGTCTTTTTACAGCCCAGTCACTGACTCCCTTAGAGTACTTCAAACTGGCAAAACACCGAACGTCTTTCTCTCTCTCTTTGCTCCACTCTTGCCACTACTCTGCCTACATGCGCGCAGGTCAGAATTGCACAGGCCTCTACAAGGGAAGGAAAAGGGAGGGGAACCACAGGCTTTAGCACTGCTGTGGTTGGTGAGAGACTCAGGTCAGCTCCTTCCCCTCAGACTCAGAAAACAGTGAGGCTAACTGAGTGAGGCATGTTTCCCTCATGTCTCCCTCTGATACCTGTGCACCCATGTATTTTTATATTTGTATTTAGAGAGCTTCTTTTCCTTTTTAAACATTTACTTTCAAGAATTTCAAATATACACAAAATCAGGCAGAATGGTTACACGAGCCCCCTGTTGTGCGGCTTCAATAATGACTGAATCCTGGCCAGTCTTATCTTTCTCCCCATCCATTCTGCTCTCCCATTTCGTTTGCAGCAAATCCCAGACAACCAATCATCTCACCTGTAAATATATCAATAAGTTATCTCTGAAGTATACAAACTCAGAATTCCTTTTTTAAAAAAATGTGGCCAAATACCACTGCCACACCAAAATTTGGTATCTTTTTGTCTTAACAAACTAATGGATTTCTGGCATCATTATTCCATTTTTTTTTTTACATGATAAAATCTAATCAGATCTTGAAATTTTTCTCCAGATATGCTTAAATAAAAATTCAAATAAAAAAATAAGGGTTCCAGTTTGAGATTTCCCTTAAATGTTCTTTTAAAATTATAAATTAACTCAGATGTTTAATCCCTACTAAATACGATAGGAGAATTGGCAACTATTGAAATTTGAGGAAATGGTACCCTTTTTATTCCTGCTTTTCTTCAAAGGGAGAACATTTATTCAACACCCACTACATGCAGGCAGGCTCTCATGAGGCTGGGTGATTCACTTCACTTCCCAGAAGAGGAGAAACAGGTGGATGGAGACCAAACGGGACCCACACCGCCGGCCCCTGGCTGACTGAGCGTCTGAACTCCAGTCTGTCCGTCTATGCATTTCTACTTCCACAAACGGGTAGCTTCCTATAATGGCAGTATACTGTAGTAGGATTGTTCAACTCATAATGGGAAATGCTTTCTCTCCCTCCTAGCCCGTTACCAGACTCAGACAATGTCGGATGGATCCTGGGCAGGCTTCTAATACCCCCACTGTACAGATGAGGACATAGAGGCCTAGAGATCAGAAGTAACTTCCCAATGCCATTCGAGCCGGTAAGCTGCAAGGCCAGGAACAAAACCACATTTTATGTCTTTGAGGCAGTACCCTTTCTCTGCCACTGCCTTATCTCTGGGTGGAATCGTTCCAGTCCTCCTCTTCCTGCTTTAGTCCTTTGCTTAGTAACATGTTAGAACATCCAAAGGCTGACAGCATTCAGGAAGCTCTTGTAACAGCAGGACACAAGCACCAAAGGTCACAGTCAAAGTCATTCCAACACTCCTTGCTGTGCCCCTGAAGTGTATCACAAGAGCACATGCCCTTCCCATGGACTGCTTAGCAGCGTGTGCTGTATTACCGACAAGCCTGGAGAACACGGAAGTCACGTTTCAAGAGCCTGCAATAATAATCTACTCAGATGTCACAAAACTAAGGATGCAGGAGTCCTAGAATCCCAAACAGAAGGAAGGCACAGACAGTCGGTGTCAATATGCTCCTCTATCTATCCAAGTGCACGTGGCTGCAAGGTGAAGACTATGTCACCAGTGAGTATGTATGTTGCCAGTATTTCCAATTTTGTTGTTGTTGTTCACAACAACTGGATGAAGTAGGCAGAGCAGGTTTATAACAAGCTCTTGACTGGTCTCGTAGTTCTTCACCATGCCAGTTATAATGCCCGGATAAGTAAAGCATGGATTTCCTTGGCACTTACCATGTGCCAGGGCCTACCCGAAAAATACGTGAAATAGTTCTTGTCCTCTAAGAGCTCACAGTCTGACTGAAGAGATCTGACCACATCCGCACACTATAAAACACACACACTTAAAGAGAATGAGGCAAGGTAGCCAGAACTTTTCAGAGAAGAGAGAAAGCAGAGTGGCTGACCTAGGCCCAGTCCATAGTCTGTCTTCCCACTCTGAAATGTGGTCATTGGGTCCTGAATTCCTTGGAGGGGTGGGGGGAGATGTATAGAGCAGCTGACAGTGGAAGACCTAAGGAACTATTTTTAGCCAGAAGGGGAGAAGGGCATACGTGCCTTCGTGGTGAATCGCTGAAACAGGATGTCATGTGAAATAGCGTATCTTTGCGATGCCTCCTAGAGACTGAATGGCAGACTAAACTTTTCTTCCCCAAGAGATAGATGTTAAATGTCATGTCTTAAAAAACAGCCTCAAAAGTAGGTTTTCCAGAGTGATTATGGGATCCGATCCTTGGCATCCGGCTCAGGCTTTCTCATTCATCGTTGTGATTCGGGGATTGTTTCCTCTAACTTTGTGTCCATTGTAACTAACAGCTCATCTTTTCAGAAGCCGATAATCACACGTGTGACTATTTTCATTTCACCAAGTTTTACATTTTCTTATAAAGAATCAAACTTCAACCAGCTTTTATCAGTAAATGAGAAAAGAATCCTATAAGACTGAGGGGCGCCTGGGTGGCTCTGTCAGTTAAGCGTCCAACTTTGGCTCAGGTTATGATCTCACAGTTTGCGGGTTCGAGCCCCGCGTCTGGCTCTGTGCTGACAGCTCAGAGCCTGGAGCCTGCTTCTGACTCTGTGTCTCCCTCTTTCTCTCTCTGCCCCTCCCCCACTCATGCTCTGTCTCTCTCTGTCTCAAAAATAAATGAAAACACTTTTAAAAGTTAAAAAAATAAAGAATCCTGTAAGATTGAAATAAAGAAATCTTTAGACTACTGACATTCCTTATCTAAAAAGAGTTCTGATTCTGAAATTATACAGCATATTACCCATCCCATTATCCCCAATTAAAAACTCCAGTAAAATGACCAAGAGTGAAGTTCACTAAAATCTAGATTTAACTCTAACTTTAAAGAAGAACTGATGTATAGTATTGCAAATGACTAAATACAAATTATTGTTTTCCATAAATAATTAGGTCATTAAACACTGTGGGCTGCTTCTCTTGAAGCTTTACTGTGAAAGAGAATGAAATTATATCTGCCACATATTTAAGAAATACATACAAAACTAAAGAAAAGACTAAAATCAGGGTTTTCTTTCCCTTCCTTCCATGTACATAATCTAAATTAGGGTTAAAATACTAACATCAGCTCCATTCACAAGAAGGAAAAATTGATTTTAATGAGTAGGCATTAAGTAAAACCTATGAACCTACCATTTTTCCTGTCTCTATTTAAGGGCAGGAAATACTTTCCATAAATGATGTGGCCTGAGGTTCTTATTCACACTGTAAAACCTCTGGAACTATTGGCTTTTGTTTTCTGTGCATCTCAATCTTTCAAACTTACCATAAAACTATAAATTGATAATAAAGGAGAGAGAAACATCCTGATGTCACCAAACATTCCCAGAACCAGTGACCACAATGCACCATCGTGGCTCTGACTAGCGGTCTCTGACTGCCTTCTGTACTTTTCTGCCCTCCTCCAACACACATGACTTGAGTACCTTTACCGCTATTCAAGTTGAAGAATATATTGTGGAATAAAAAGCAACAATGTGCAATATGCCACTTTTTCATTTTGTCATCGACAATGAAAAAAAGTTATCCTCTGTGAATGAGATGCTACGGTCTATGCGGTGTGTTACATGAGGGGGTTTTGGAAATTTTATGAAACTGGCTCATGCACCTAGATTAAGAAAACAGAAATTCCAAAGAAATAAAACAAATCCTTCCTGTGTTAGGGTAAACAGCAAAGGTAAAAACTACTTGGCTGGGAGAACAGAGAGTTTAACTTGATGAATCAGGCTAGAAAATCCAGGTGAACATGACTTCTTCCGAAGCTTTGTCTACAATGAACAAATGATGTTAACAGCTGCCACACAGTCTTTCTTTCACGATGCTCCACTGCCTAAGTTTTAGGATGAGCCCAGGTGAGTCATCATGTCATACACAGAACTGGGAAGGTGCGTTATTGGTTGACTTACCCCACCAAGTTCATTGCACAGCTACTACAACGAACACGGAACATAAAGGTGAAATGATATCCCCTCCCATGATGGGGGTCTGTTTCAGACACAGGCTTAGAGCGAGGAAGAGAAATATACATTGGGATGCCATACACCCTGCCCTATATTGCTCAGGAATGTGGAAGTTATTGGAGAAACCCTCTACATGCTACCAGCTGGATCCATGACCTCAGTTCCTCATTATCAAGTCCTTTTAACATTTAATAGTATCCTAACCCCTTGAATGGGGTCCCACATGCACACAGATTCTTATAAGTGAAATTTTATTCATATTTGAAATTTCTTCTGATGGCTCACTTACAAAATATCGCCAATGTTCTGCGTTTTTTGAATAAGAGCTATACGAATAAGATCAAGTATCTAATTTATGTACTTTTTGCGGTCATCTGTACCGTCTCAGCGGTGGTAGGTTAGCAGCATAGGTAGGCAGTGTGTACCCAGGCACAGGAGCAATGCTTTCTCACTTCAATACAAAACATGGTCAGCCAATGCTGCAGTCATACTGCCCTTATAATTTTAACTTGCGAAGCTACAAATGTTAATGATAAAATCACCCACACATCCTTTTACAGATGTGTTCTTAAGTCTTCATATTTTCAGTAGCCATGAGTTAATTTGTCAATTTCGCTATGTATCCTTAAGTAAGCCTTTTTTTGCTTTTGTGCACATTTCAAACTCACTGACCTGTATTTCCTCAACTATCCTCTAGCCCTCATGAAGTTTAAAAGGGTAAATACAAATGTCAAAAGGGAAATCAATCCAACAAACAGTAACATTCTCATACCTGTACTCTGTAATTTCCCAAGAAAGAAAGAAGCCATTTTGACATGGAGTTTATAGTCCCATCTTATTTTTTAATACTTCCCTCTTTGCTCTGAATTTTTTAATAGCTTTTCAAAACATGCACTAATTTAAATAAAACCATATGGTTGTTACAAGGTCACTGTGCTTTCCTGATTTTAGGAAGTTATCTTCTCCAGGTTAGGAATATTTGAGTCACAAATGGATGAGAATCAGTCTCTGGTGATTTTTACTCAAGAGAGAAAAGCCAGGCAAGTGCAAATCGGAACCGTTCTGCAAACTTCGATATGCCCTGTAAATGACTGCCACTATCATAAAGAGAAGAGGGTGGGGCGTCATTGAAACTTACCCCTTGTTCAGATTCCAAAAGCTCTGTTTTGACTCTGACTGACGGCATCCCATCAAGCATTAACATTCTGTTCTCAAAGGTGTTGATATTCTGAAAATAAAAAAGAGAGAAAGAGGGAAAGTCCGTTATACAGCATTCAAAACAGGACATCTGGTAGAGTCTTCCTTCACTGTAGTACGTTTAGTACTGCTAACCTAATTTTTTAACAATGAAGTATAATTAAATGAGAATAGCAGTATAACCAATTATGCCCCCTTTCTGAACTATCATTTGAAATAATGACCAAGAAGTTGAATTAATCAGTCTGATTCGCTGACCTCTGGGTTGGAGGTCAGACTATAATAAACTGGAGTAAAGAAACCTTAACATTAATATATATAGGGCTGGAACAATTCATCACACTTTCGCAGTAGCGGAGGGACACAGAAGACAAGTTTCCTTCTTCCTGAGTTCTGGAGGTTATATTGTGCAGAAATCCACAAAGGAGAAAATAAATAAAAATAATGACGATGCTCTCATATTATTATCAAAGTCTTCATAATTTAAAAACCAAGATAATATAATTCTGGACACTAAATTGTGATATGACAATTCAGATCAAATGAAAATTTCTATATATCCACCCCAAACATCTATTTCAAGAACAACTAATATAAATTTTGGATTCAGAATGAATTTTTAAGCTGAAGTCGTGACCAGAAAATAAATTTGTTTTCTGTTTTGGTGTATGTTTGGCTGAATTTGCCACTTCTTTAAAGGAGAACCTATTTCTATTGTGACTCAATAGAATTTCAAACAATATTTACAAACAGATTAAATCAAGGTTATTTTCTACTAATTTTCACTGCTTTGGGGATTTTCTAAAGTCAATAATCTATGAAGGGAGTCAGAAAGACACTTACCAGTGCTTGCTTCAGGCCAAAATCATGTTTTAAAACATGGTTAGAATGTCAATTTTACCTTCATATCCTGTCCAAACTAAGAAACAAAAATGACTAGACTTGAGTTTTTAGAATGGCTTCTTTACTCAGTCACAGAACATAAGCACATGATACTAACGTGGTCTCATGACAAGAAAAAGAGATCTGTTTCCAAATATTTTGCCTACATAATGACAAAGGTTAATAGCATTTCTAAACCTGCAGGTTTTTGCCCTTCACATAGCTGCTTTTCTATCAAATAGACAGTTAAGTAAAAACAACTCCCACTTCGACAAATCATAAATGTTTTTATTACCAAATAATACCGACAGAGTGCAGTATAGTAAAGCTCTAATTATCTCTATTTCTTGCCACTCCTTTTTGTTTAAGAAAAAAGGAGAAATAAAATTTATAGGGCCTCTTATCACAAATATTTGCTCTGAGACATCAACAGGAAGAAAAAGCAAATTTACTCTTGAGCTAACTAATGAGCATTTAAAAATTCCATGCTACCTAGCCTATCAGGTAATAAAAAGAAGAAAAATTACTGTCAGGTTCTTTTCTTAGAAATGTGCAGTATTATTAAAACTGGCAGGATACATTTTTTTAAATTTGTGCTTTTGACTCGTCCATATTTTGTAGGCATTTTGCATCCTAATAGCTCAGAGCAGAGAGAACTGTGGTATCCCTGGCAAGCTCAGTTAATTTGTTCCAAGCTTGAAATCCTTTCATGGAGGCTGGTGAGTTGTTTACACATCAGGCATGGATCTCAAATCCTAATGTGCCACTTGCTTCCGTGATTGGAAGCAGCCAGCTTGGCTTGCAACCACCCAGTTTCAAGAGAGCCTTCCCGCAGCCGGCCAGCCCTCAACACCCCTGCCCTTCACAGCGGCCAGACACCTACCCTAACAAAGCATCCCCTAGGCTGTTTGCTTGGTAGACAATGAAGAATGAGTTGATATTGCTTCCTACCCCAGAGGAGGTCTTGCCCAGACGAAAAGGGAAGAAGATGCCTTGCAAAGGCAGGGAAAAGACAAAGAGCGATTCTGGAAAGACAGGTTTAATGAACTGTTGGAATCTGATTAGAGGCTAATGTCCCTTTTAGTGCTTTGTACCAATTTACAGCTGATATACTTTCACCACGCTCCTCACGGGCTGTGATAAACTCATTAGTTTAAAAAATGCAAGCTAACCAGAGTCTTTGAAGTTAAAAACTGATAAATCATGAAAACCTGATTGGGCCCATGTTCCATTTAGCACATTTAAATATCACTGTATTTTCATGATTTTTTAATTGTTATTCTTGAATAATTCTACATGTGTTAAAGACAGGATGTACATTTGAGTTTCGTTCAAAAGTGGAAAAATAAAACCTACTGAAAGTTTTTCAAGGAATTAAGCTTTCTCTGGAAATAATTCCCTTTCCGTGATTTTCCAGGATCATCCACTGCCACAGTCATAATAAAACACCATAAAAAACAATGTTCACAACTAAAAAACCAATCATTAACTACTAAACTCAACTAGTGCAGATTCAATCTGTATATATGCCTGAAAGCAATACTGTAAATATTTATAAAGCACATTAATCTCTACATTCATGATTCTAACCCTATTTAATATAAACATAGACACTGAGCATCATACCATATTCCAGACCAGCCCAGAAAGGGTAGGGTTTTTATAAGGCACATGGTAATTGTACAGTATGGAGGATATAGTACCTGAAACAAAATCATAGATTTATCTAAGCTAAAATCAGATACATACCATCTCAGTTGACTGTAGACTTTGAATATGTAATAAACTCTAATAATTTGAAATTGCTGTCAAACATATCTTGCCATGATCTTAATCAAAACACATTTGCTGTGGAATCAATAGCTCAATTGATTCCCAAGAGGTAAATAAAATTACACAGTCATCAATTTTAGTAACATGGTACTCTTCCTATATTTATGTTGTAATAAGCATTTTAATATTATAAAACCCTATATAATTTATATACGTGTGTATATATGCATATTATCAGGTACACACGTATGCGTATACACTTAAATTACTTGTTTTGCAGGAATACATTTTATTAATTAAAGCAAAAGTTACCATCAGATTTATTAGCTGGCTGTTGACCAATTACATGTGCACTGAATGAGAACTGTGTCTGGGCCTTCCTGTTTGCCAGGTAAGATCTGCAACACAGAAGTCCAGCTGATGGCAGCTCTCCTAATTCAACCAGTACAAGCACAAACTTCAGTGATCCTAACATCGCAAAATATTTTGAATGGAATGTGCAGGAATTGGGACCGATACTCAATGATCATCTCATAAAAACACAGAATGGGGGGGCGCCTGGGTGGCTTGGTCGGTTAAGCATCTGACTTCGGTTCAGGTCATGATCTCACGGCCCGTGAGTTCGAGCCCCACGTCGGGCTCTGTGCTGATGGCTCGGAGCCTGGAGCCTGTTTCAGATTCTGTGTCTCCCTCTCTCTCTGCCCCTCCCCTGTTCATGCTCTGTCTCTCTCTGTCTCAAAAATAAATAAACGTTAAAAAAAAAAAATTAAAATCAATCAATCAATCAATCAATCAATCACAGAATGGGGAAGTAACTTTCCCAGGGCAACTACTACAATCTATCTGCCCTCGTCCTCCCAAAATACAAGTCTTTTCTTCTCCCTCCTCTTGACTGTGGGCCATCTGGTTCTTTGGAGAAAACGCAATTATTTTATCACAACCCCAAACTTGTGCTGAAACACTAGAGAATCAGTGAATTCCTCTTGCTTTTTATAGGTGAGGATCAACAAACCTAAGAAATTAGAATTACACTCAGCCAACAGTTTCAGATATCTAACGCTATGCAACAAAACACATCATAGCATACAAAAACAGTCATTTTATTATTATCTTGGTACCAAACGTAACAATAAAACGTAATATTTGCATATTTATTAAGGATGAGGCCTTGTACTAAGAGATACTCATTTAGTCCTTACAGCAACCGCAGAGGTCAAGGCTGTATTATCTGAAGATGAGGCATCTGAGACACAAGGAGGTTAAACTGTCCAAGGTCTCAAGATTATTGAGCATTATACCTCTGTTCCAAACCAATTCTTCTGCCCTCCCCCATACTTACTCCTTGCCCCCTCCTCCCCCTCCCCCGCCATCTCTCCCTCAGGAGCTCTGGGACCTCAGTGCACAGCTCCTCTCAGAATTGAGTTGATTTAGTAGGTGAACTGAATGTACACCTTCTGGTCACTGATGAGAATCAACATTTGGGGAAATACCAGTAACAGGTTAAATAAAACCATGGTTTCAAAGCTATTTCCTTTTTTTTCTTTCTTTAAACTTTCAACATATTTTCTTGGCTTTATGAGATTATACATCCTATCCTAGAAATATCTCATAATTAATTTAGCGAGTCAATCCCATCCTGATTTCAACATCCAGAAAAATCTATGGTAATCTCATCTGCTACCCAGTGTTTTGAAAATATTCATATGCCCTTGGTGGCTCATTCAATATTTTCGCAAGAGCTTCATGTACCTGCATGATACAGGAACTTCATCTCCTACACTGGACAGATACTCAAGAGAGAGATAGCTGGGCATCACATTTAATTTATAATCACTTAGGTTAAGTGTAAAAGTATACTTTTCTAAGCTCACATATCCTCACAATGACTAATCAATTTGGTACAGGCATATGCATAATCAATCAAAGTACCTCAAATGGTACAAAATAAACATCAGTTCAAACCTACTTTGCCATTCTGTCCCAGCCTTTCATCTTCCACTGCTTTGTAGCATGGGGCAGAGGACATCACATTGATGACCGTACTGGCAGAACTAAGAGCTAAACTAGAGACCCAGTGGAATCTCAGCTGAAATCCCCTTCAGTGATTTCAATGATCCATACACACCTTACTCCAAAATATCTGTCTTTACTCTTATAAACAAAACCCTTCCATAAATACCTCACATTATGTCTCTCATAAGGACTGGTAAAACAGTATTTGCCATGCAGCAACTTATATTTTCCTGATAGTAAGGATCACGCGGTTTCCTTTGTTGGCAAAGTGTTAAATTACCACGACGATGCAGTTCACACTGATATTTTAAAAATGTCAACTGAGATTCCAAACAACACTCCACCCCAGCATTAATACAAAGTGTAGTCGAATGTTATTTTTGTCATTCGTATTCTGAAGAACTGCACACACTTGGGGGTTGTGAGTTAGCCAAATCTCTCCATAAACATGCAGTGAGGGTCTCTGCTATGCCAAAGTCACTTCATTCCATCCACGCCACATCTGTGAATCATGAGGCACTGTGGCAAATAACAGGGGCAAGCCAAAGATGGAAGCACAGAAACCAGGTAAAAATCCAGGACAATATCATGGCAAGAGAAGTGCCAACCCACCAGCAACTCCCCAGGAGGGGGGGGGGGCAGGGGGGCGGCGGACAAAACTTCAGTGTAGCCACACAGGTGTTAACATTGCAGGGAGAGATCTAAAGCGCAGGAGCAGGTATTTGGCTATCAGGATGAGCGCACAAGTAGTCTTGATGTCATGTAAAGATAAAAGAATTACTCAGCTATAAAAAGGAAGGAAATCTTGCCACTTGCAACAACACAGATAAACCTTGAGGATGTTATGCCAAATGAAGTAAGTCAGAGAAAGGCAAATATCAAACGATCTTGCTTATGCATAGAATCTTAAAAAAAAAAAAAAAAAGAGCTCATAGATACAAAGAACAGACTGGTGGCTGCCAGAGGCAGAGTATGTATGTGTGTGTAGTGGGGGAAGGTGGTCGAAAGGTGCAAACTTCCAGTTACAAAACAAGTAAGTCATAGAGATGTAATACACAGCAGAGTGACTATATTTAATAAACATTGCATATTTGAAGACTGCTATGACAATGGATGCTAAAAGTTCTCATCACAAGAAAAAAAATTTTTTGCTATGTAGGATGACCGATGCTAACTAGACCTACTGTGTGATCTTTTCACAATACATACAAACATCAAATCACTTAATGTTATATACCTGGAACTAATAGAATGTTGTTTGTCAATGATATCTCAATAAATAAATAAATAAACAAATAAACAAACAAACAAACCTGAGAGAGAAGTGAGTTCGGTTCTGGAAAAGGAAGCCAGAAACAAGAGTCTCTCCAGGGCTAGCAGAAACTAATTCTGAGGTCAGAGCGAACAGAGCGAACAGGAATTAGAAAGCATGTGCCCAGCCCAAGCCTGCTTCCCTGGGCATATGTATAGACACAGAAAGCAGGTACCATGAGCCCAGGCAGAATGGCCATTGCAGTAGACAAGCCCCACACATGAGAAAAACAGTTGCAACACAACTACAGTATGATCACAGGGAACATAATTTTAAAAATAAAAACACGAACAACTATAATAACAACAGCTGCCATGCACTGAGCATTTATGTACTGGGTGCTGTTTCATGTGCTTTACACACGGTTCAACGATACATTTCCGGATTCACTCAAAAAACACTTACTGAGTACAAGGCATGGTTTAGGCATTTAGGGTCTATCAGTGAACACAAGAGAGAAAGTTTTACAGGGTTACATTCTAGTCATTTATTCCTCTAACAGCCTTTTTTTTTTTTTTTTTAAACTATGTCCATTTTAGACAAGAAAATACAAGTTCAGAGAGATGAGGGAACCTGCCCGAGATGGTAGGTGGTCTAAAGGTGGGGCTAAGTCTACCTCCCACTGCTACCAGGGATAGAGAGCATCAACTGCTGAGTAGTCAGACATTAGCTGCAAAGCTGCATGAGCCCAGAGCCACCAAAGCCACTCTGGTTAGTGCGCTTCAGGCTCCTGATCTAACAAAAGGCTGGAATCAGGGCTGGAGCATCAAGGCAGAGTCAGGCTGATTAGGGGTACACTGAAGGCAGAGTACTGAGACCAGTCCAAAGCCCTTACCCTGTCCTACAGGAGGTCCCTCTGATTATTTGTCCAATGTACTTCAAACCCACTACCCAATCCCATTTGGTACTATTCCCCTCAACTACATTTTAACCATGTCAAATGTTGGGTTCTCTATTGTCAGCATGTAGCCCACTTTGGGCCTTCTATCCCACACTCTCTCTGCCCCTCCCCCCACTCACATGCACAAGCACACTCTCTCTCAAAAATAATCATTAAAAAAAAATGCTCTCTCATCTGGGCCTGTGTCTTCTATTTCATCTTTATATCCATCATCACCTGACAAATTCTTGATTTGCTATTACACTAGAATGTAAGTTCCAGAAAGAGCATGACTTTATCTTTTTGTTCATTAACAGTATCCCTACCCCCAGACTTATAACTGTGTCTAAGAGATAGTATGTGTTCAGTAAATATTTGTTGGGCTAATGAAACAATAACTATAGGCAGACATAAGGTCAATTCATTCCCTGGGTCTAACTGCCTGGGTGATCATTGATTCCTGACAGATGAGAAGAAAAGGACAAGCACAATGTTAGGGCTATAAAATGCCCCACATGTAGGAAGAATGGTAAAACATTTGGTGTGGCTGGAACATACTGCTTATTGGAAGAGAAACTCAAGAGGAGATCAGATAGGTAACTTTGGGTCAGGTGGTAAGGGGTCTTATACGTTATGGCATCTTCATTTATTCATTACAACGTGTTTCATTAATGCCACCATATGCTAGCTACTAGGGGCCTAAGTGAACAAGACAGAAAAGCTCCCGAAGCAATGTGTTTGGGCAATATGTGACTGAGAGTTGTGAAGTCTTATTACGCAAAACACGATATGTTTAAGTTTTGTGTTTAGAAAGACAGCACTAGAATTCATTTGGAAGATGCCTTTTAAACATACAGGACTTGATGCAGAAAGAAGAGCCAGTTCACAGGCTACCCCAGCAGCCCAGGGGAGAGGTGGTCAGGGTTTGACTGATGGCCATGGCAATGGGAAGAGAGAGGAGGAAAAATGTTTGAGAAATAGTTCATTGGTAGAATGAACCACCTTTGATGACTGACGAGGAGGAGAGAGTGTGGTGATAAAATAGAGCGAGAGGGAGTGTCAAGAATGGCGCTGATTTTTGTAGACTGTTCACAAAGGTGAAGGCAGGAAATTCAATAGGAAAAGCCAACCATATCATATATTCCTCCAATATCCCTTATTAAAGGACCTACTGTACTCTGGGAAACACGAATATTTGGGTATATCATTTAATTTCAACATTTTTGCATACTCAAGATCTGTTACACACAGAGGAAGATTTCTCTTAAACAGATTATGTTCAGATCTTGTAAGAGATACAGAAAGTCAGATTTATCCAAACTTAGAAACACAGGTTTGGTTGAAATAAAGCAAACATATATCATTTTATTAGCTATATATTCAAGACAAGAACTAACTCCGCTTTTACTAACACTGTCTCCAGGATTTGTAAAGTTTTACAGACTTCTGTGATTCCTGAAACTTAAAAAAACAAAAACAAAAAACAAAACCAGATATTTGCCAAAGAAAGTTTAAAAGGACCGTACATTAATATATTCATCAGCCATTACCCTTTATGAAAATCACATGGATAATAATGAAAACACATCCAGAACACTGACTGGATTATGTAATGAAATAACAACACTGGTCTTCTGTGTCTAGAGAAAAGTAAGATTACTATCGAGTATTGAGTCATTTATTTTCTGCAGGAAACAAGGGAAATGACTATTGACCCATACTTCCACCTTTCCTGGTCTACGATGATGTCAAAAGGCTCCTTATCAAATTCAAATGGACTATCTTATTAAAACATGGGCTTGTTGAGTGTTTGTCTCCCGCACAGCCTGAAGAAACAGTACTGAAGTTAGGAATAAGTAAAAGAATTTTGGGGAGGATTAAAAATCCAAGTTAATTTTTTTTTTATTATGACTATTCTAATGAAAACAAAAAGAGAAAGCTTGACCTTAGCAGTCTCCTCCATGGCCAGAAAGATGTGTAAACTAGCTTTTGTCTTTTTCTCAAAGAATCTACTATTCACTCCTTTATTTTATACTGTAAACATTTATTAAGATTTTGTACCAAATATAATATTACTTGAAAACTCTAGGCACAATATTGGTTCATAACACATTTCAAAAAAGTAACGGTAGAAAACAATGAATTTTACAGGTTATTTCATCCAAGAAAGATTGTCAAAGCATGTAAAAGCACTATGCAGTGTTAGCCATGTTGTCAAAAAAATGCAGCAAAAGTAATTGCTATTAAAAGATTGTATCAACAATGAAGCTGCAATAGTTTGCATTGTCTGGCCAGTCATGTCACATATATCACAAAGTGGCCATGCATTTCCTCCATTTTCCGCACCTCTGCCCCAATACTCTGGATCCTGGGAATGCAGTGAAGACATTACTGGCTGACTGCCAAATGCATAGGCTCAACTCAAAACG
Source organism: Panthera leo (assembly GCF_018350215.1). Classification (NCBI taxonomy): domain Eukaryota; kingdom Metazoa; phylum Chordata; class Mammalia; order Carnivora; family Felidae; genus Panthera; species Panthera leo. Next base: position 48,246,315 of record NC_056679.1, read on the forward strand.
TAATCTGTCAGTTTCCAAGTATATTCACCTCTAACTGTGATTCTTCCACATTTCCCAAATGATGTCTTCAGGTGCAATAATTAAAATTGATGTCTAATCCAAATCCTGTCCTAAGTCAACATTGTTATTGGCAATACTATTACACACCTACTTTCATTTTATCCCAATACCGTCTCCAAGAATTCACACCACCTGATCGTTTACCTTTGAAAAGCACTCTCTCTTCCTTTCTACGCTTTTTTTCTGGATGCTTTCATAATTGCACACAAGTGTGAATAAGAACAGACTACTGCCTAGAACACAGGCTCAATGAATACGCTTCCTGGGTTAGACTCAACACACTTGTTTGGTGTTTAACCTTCTTATGGTTTCAGTTTTCTTATATGTAAAATGCAGATAACTTTCTGCTTCACAGAACTGTTTTAAGGATTCATTCAGTGAGATAATCACAGAAAATGCTTTAGCACAAGTCTTTTATGGTAATAGCTATATTAATTAATTTTAGTTAGTAGTAGTAATAGGAATACTATCTTACCCATACTTTCCAAACTTACTTTTAAGTATGGATGTTCTAATCTGATTTTTGCTTGATTCTGCAGAACCCGTTCAGTTTTCTGTATATGTTCTCTATAGTTATTATAAAAGTAGAATGGAAATGGTAAATTTATTTAAAAATACTGATGATGGAAACTGAAGGACAACTGAGCTACACAATTAAAATATATTTGCTCAGAAGAATGGCAAGAATGAACTATTTTGTCTGTTTAAAACTGACGACGTGCACCAATTAGATAAGGTCACAACTTGCCTCTCCCTGGGCGCCCCAATGAGGGCATTTAACATCTCTAACTACTAAACACAACCACAAAGCGTCAGATAGCCCTTCCCAGCAACCAAATGTTATTTGATGCAGTGCTACAGTAACCTTTCTTTCTGGTTCCCCTTCACATGATTGCCCAGAAGTACACTGTTTTAAAGAAAAATATTTACTACCACAACATATCTCATATGTATGTTACTAGAGAAGATACCTACAGAGGGGCCTGTAATTTGAAATGTGTAAAACTTTCAAAATTATATGGGGGAAAACAAAAGAACTACAGAGAAGATACAATAAATGCAAATGGCTGAAAGTTTAAAATGTATGAAGTCGGTGATATTAACACCTTCATGTCATTATCTATGCTGCCGTCATCATCAACGTCCTTCCCCCCATCCCTGTACTTCCTCATTTTATCAACCATCCTTATCCCATCTTAGAATTTCTCTAAGGTATGTGTATGTGTGCATGTGTATATAAATTAAATCCAGGGCTATTTTTCTTCCCCTTTTATGGGTACTTTCCAAATTCTAAAATGTAACACAATGGAAGTCAAAAAAGAAACAAAATACATTCAACAGAAATCTGAAGTACACGTTTTTTATTAAGGAATTACAGAAGTGCATGGCATTTACTCAGGCCTCGAACATCCTGCCAGCCTCTTAATAAATTGGACCCATAAAAATAGAAACAGTATAATTTTGAACCTGTATAACTGACTGTACCCAGGAAGTTTCTATTACCTTTTTCTGCTACTTGCTACTGAATATGGCTAACATAAATGTTGCATATAAGAGAGTAAATATGCCCTGCTTAGGAAGTCTAATGCCATCGCTCAAATATTCTTCTAGACCAGGGCTTTTCAACATCTGCGAGATGGACATTCAGACCAGATGGACATTTAGACTTCTTTGTTGTTGGAGCTCTCCTGTGCACTGTAAAATGTTCGGCAGCCTCCCTCCCTCCTACCGCCGGACCCTGGTAGCACTGTCTCACCCCCACGGTTGTACCAACCAAAAATGTCCTCAGAAATTGCCAAATGTCAAAGGGAGGGGAAATGTCAAAGGGAGGCGGATGGTGAGAGGAGGAAGGTGCCCCTACTTAAGAAGCACTATTTTGTAATTACTGATATTATGAACTCATTAGGAAAGAATCTTAATTTTATGTTGAATTTTATTGCCCAATAATATAAACACTACCGCAATATTAAAAGAAAGTAATATCCGATATAAAGAATATCTATAGTTTACTTTAAAACACACCTGCTGGGAAATTAGCAACGTTTTCTAAGATGGTTTTATTATTTTGTTTAAATTCCTTCCAAAACCCTTTCTAATTTTCCCACTAAACAAATGCAAAGATCCCAGGAAGGAGCTATGAATCTGCTCTTTAGTTCAAGCTACAAGGGCCTGAAAGAAACCTGGAGAATTTCAGTATTAATATAGCAATTCTAGGAAGCTCTCCTGACCCATTCTTAGACATGGCCAGTAAGAACCAACCCAAGTAGCCTCAAAAATCCCCAAAGAAACTGTAATTACCCAAATATGGCAATGCAACCTGCAACAAGAATCTAGAAGACAGAGCTTTAATTCTTAGCTCTATATCTGGTTTACTGGATCATGTTTTACACTTTACTTTTCTTCATAGATATCAGGATTCTAAGGCCACAAGGAACCCTTAGAAAATTCAACTGCATCATAAAGAGAGTTAAATAATGGAAAAGTCATAAAATAAGGCTATTAGTACATAAGAATTAAAAGTGACTTATAAAAGAGGTAAAGTACTATATATAAGTTACATATATGTGGTTATATATATGTATGAGGTTATGTACTATATTTATCATGTAATATATTTAAATATATAATTAACAAGTATGATTACTTAAATACAAAGATTTATTTTAGAAGCATTATTTTTCAACATGATGTCAGATAAACGCTATCTTTAAAATTAAAGATATTGCTGCTAGATTTAAAAGGGCAAAGCAAGGTAAAGTTTATCGTGCTCACAAGTACATGGTTTATTCCTAACGATCAGATCACTGTAAACTATCACCACCTTTTGAATGTTATAAAATTATAGGAACAACAGCCTCAAATACCACAAAAAGCTATTTTCTATTTCAACATTAACCTAAAAGCTTACTAAACTCTGTAAGAAGCTGAAAACACACAAGTAGATGAGAAACATCAAGGCCTATGAGCATCTCTGTAAAAACAATGAAAGCAAATGATATTCTTTAAGAAAATCACCAAACAAGCACATATGTAAGTGTGTATAACACCAAACTGCTTACGGTATTTAAACAAAAAAGCAAAAAGAATCCATCTAAATGCCAAACAATGTAAAACTAGCTGAATGGATGATGGGATACACAAACCACTGAAGAATATTTATGCATTAAATTTATGATATGTAGGTTTTTGTCTTGAAGTTGGTGGACGATCGTAAGTGAAAAAAGGGATGACGGAAGACTATGTTGCCATGTTTAAAACTAAAGCTCATACCAAGAGAGAGAGTGCAAGAGAGATAAAGAAAAGAGGAGGGAGACGGACAGAACTAAAAGGATACACATTCAACATTACAGGTGAAAGGGCATGGAGAGTTAGTTTTCATTTTTGCTTTGACAAATTTTCTCACTTTTTATGAATTTCACGTTTCTGTATAATTAAAAGAAATATATGAGTGTTCAAATTTTGAGATAAAAAAGAAACAGATTAAAAGAAGAACAGATGAGAGAAACCAAAGGAGAGAAATCAATGTTTTTCTTCAGATTCTCTCATAAAGTATATAAGTGTCACATCATTTCTCTAGCCAGGAAAGCGCATGCACACACACATATGCATAGTCACTCATGTGTACGTTCGTGCTACAGCTAACATTTAACTACTGCAAATCTAAAAACTTGTAAGTGAAATTGAAAGTAAGTTAGTGTCTAAGTTATATGTGTAATTGAGGCATTGAATCCTGTTATATTGCTTCACGTGGGCTATCAATTGTTTGCAAATATTTTCATTATGCAGAGAGATCTGTGCTATACTGCTATTCAGTCTGCAAATTATGGTCTAGGCAATTCCACAATAGAAAAATGGACACATGATACTATTATCTTGTGCCAAGAATTTAGCATCCTGAAAAAAGCAGTTATGGGCCAAATACTTCTGTTTATTTATTTTTACTACATAGAGCAGCAGTGAGTAAATTTTAAAAGATTTTAGTCTTTTGAAATATCAATCTTTTCTGCTCTTGTGTGAAAAAGTATAGGAACAGAAAGCTTTCTACTCATCAGATTTTGAAACAAAGTGTAGTATCTTATAATAACCACCAACAACTACACTCTCTGCTTGTTGTACAGATCTCTGATTACATAACGATCCTGGAATTGTTATTTGAGGAAATTCCTAGAGAGTTGAGAGGAAAAGAACTGGATTCTCAATGTTGCATTTTTGGAAGAACTAAAAGTATCCTCAGGGACTTTCAGTTTCCAGGCCACCACATAACCAGTTTAACGTCACCAAGCAGTCGTAACAACAAGTAAAAAGCCAAATAAACAAAAATCACAACTTTGTTAGATCCATCAGAGAAGTGAGGTCATAAGGCCAACTGCTGCCCTAAAAACTGTAAAGACAAAAGGATGTAGAGAATCACGCCTTACCAGGGCAAAAAGCCCTTGAACAAAACCTGCGGGACCCAGTGATGGACAGTGGAAGAATGTGGAAGAAAAGCTGAACTGTAATGGAAGAGTTACTGGAGGCTCAGCGTGGACAGTCTGAGTTAAAAACTCCCAGGGAATGCAGTTATGAGAGCCTTATCTCCAGGAGCTGTACCATGTCCTTACAGTGAATGTGAGAAAAGTCCCTTCATACTATCCCTTCGTTTCAATTGAAAAATGTCAGAGCACCAAATTCTTCTTAACAAGGCCTGCCCTTAGATTAAGTCCTTACCAGAGCCTCCCCTGTTAGGGTCTTATCAGCACCTAACCTACCTGCAGGAAGGGAAATACACAACTGCGGCCCCCTCCAACCATTCTGTTCATAGAAGAGGGGTGGGGGGTGGAAGCTGAGAAGCACTGGTGAAGTTCATAGTCAAGAGGCACAGTTTCACCCAAACACTGAGACCTAACCATAGGACTACAGAACACTTCTTTTCTCCCTATACCTCACCATTACTAAAAGCCTATTTACTACAGTTCATTTATATCATGTCTATCTTTCAACAACAAATTACAAGGCATACTAAAAGGCAATCTGAAGAGAGTGAACAGACATCAGAACCAGAGTCAAATATGCAGGAAGTCTGAAGTAATGAGACCAGAAAATTTTAAACTATGATTTATTTTTTTTAAATGTTTATTTATTTATTTTGAGGGAGAGAGAACATGTGCATGCATAAGCAGGAGAGGGATGATGGGAGGCAGGGGAGGGGTGGGTGGGGGAAGGGAGGAGAGAGAGAATCCCAAGCAGGCTCCACACTCAGTGCAGAGCCCAATGCAGGGTTTGATCTCACTGACTGTGAGATCATGACCTGAGCAGAAAGCAAGAGTTGAACAGTTAACTGACTAAGCCACCCAGGTGTCCCAAAACTATGTTTAATATGCTTTAATAAAAAAGGCAGACAGGGGCGCCTGGGTGGCTCAGTCGGTTAAGCCTCCAACTTCAGCTCAGGTCACGATCTCGGATCTCACGGTCCATGAGTTCGAGCCCCGCGTCGGGCTCTGGGCTGATGGATCAGAGCCTGGAGCCTGCTTCCGATTCTGTGTCTCCCTCTCTCTCTGCTCCTCCCCTGTTCATGGTCTGTCTCTCTGTCTCAAAAATAAATAAACGTTAAAAAAAAAAATTAAAAAAAATTAAAAAAAAAGGCAGACAACATGAAGAACGGATGGATAATATAAGCAGAGAAATGGAACTTCTAAAAAAAAAAAAGACTCAAAAACAAATGCTAGTGATCATAGAAAACACTGTAACAGAAATGAACAATCCCTTGGATAGGCTAATACAAGGAACAGAAGGTAGGAATTAGGCATCCTTTGATATTATAAGGCATTCACGCTACCCATGAAACAGAATAATATTATTTAAAAGTAGACTTGGATTAGTTGTAAATGTATATTGCAAACTCTAGGGCAACCACTATAATAATTTAAAAAGAAATCTAATATGCTAAGAAAGAAGAGAAAATAGAATTATATATAATGTTCAATTAAGACCACAAAAACTAGAAAAAATGTGGAAGAAAAAAATGGGAACAAAGAACACGACAATGGCAATACAAAGTAGTAACCAACATGGTGGATTTAATCCACTACGTACATAATCACTTTACATATTAATGGTCTAAATATACCAACTAAAGGACAGAAATTGTCAGAGTGGATCAAAAAAAAAAAGACCAAGCTGTATGTTGCCTACAGAAAACCCAGTTTAAACATAAAGACACATATATGTTAAAAGTAAAGGGGTGGAGAAAGATATATCATACACTAATTAAAAGAAAGCAGCGGTATCTATTATTTCAAATAGATCAGACTTTAAAGCAAGGAGAGCTACTAGGGATAAAAAGAGATATTACATAATGATAAAGGAGTCACTACTCCCCAAGACAAAACAATCCTTAATCTGTATGTGTCTACCAACAGAACATCACAATATATAAGGCAAAACCATAAGTAAAACTTCAAGGAGAAATAAGTGAATCCACTATTACAGGTGTAGACTTTAACGCCCCTCTATCAGAAATGAACAGGGGCACCTGGGTGGCGCAGTGGGTTGAGCATCCGACTCTTGGTTTCAGCTGGGGTCATGATCTTTCAGTTCATGAGTTCAAGTCCCAAGTCAGGCTCTATGCTGGCAGGGTGGAGCCTGCTTGGGATTCTCTCTCTCTCCGTCTGCCCCCAACTCACACTCAGTCTCTCTCAAAATAAATAAATAAACTCTAGAAAGGAAGGAAGGAAGGAAGGAAGGAAGGAAGGAAGGAAAGAAGGAAGGAAGGGAGGGAGAGAGAGAGAGAAAAGAAAGAAAGAAAGAAAGAAAGAAAGAAAGAAAGAAAGAGAAAAAGAAAGAAAGAAAGAAAGAAAGAAAGAAAGAAAGAAAGAAAGAAAGAAAGAAGATAGATAAAAGAAGTAGACAGATCCAGTGGACAGAAAATCAGCAAGGACAGAATTGAATTCAACAGCACCATCAACCAACTGGATACAATTCACATCTATAAACTAGGATTAGAGAGGAAGTTTCTCAACTTGACAAAGAATATTTATGATGGCTAATTTTATACCTCATCTTGATTTAGCTAAAGCATGCCCAGATAGCAGGTAAAACATTATTCATAGATGTGTCTGTGAGAGTGTTTCCAGAAGAGATTGCATTTGAATCAGTAGAGCAAAAAAGACCCACCCCCACTTGTATGGGCATCAAGCACCAAAACATATAAAGAACTTTTAAAATTCAAAAATAGGAACACAAGCAATCTGATTAAAAAATCGACCAAAGACCTTAAAAGACACTTCATCAAAGAAGATAAACAGATGGCAAGAAAGCATATAAAAAGATGTTCAGTATCATATGGTCATTAAAGAATTGCAAATTGGGGCGCCTAGGAGGCTCAGCAGGTTGGGCATCCAACTTCGGCTCAGGCCATGATCTCACAGTTTGTAAGTTCGAGCCCCGCGTCAGGCTCTGTACTCACAGCCCAGAGCCTGGAGCCTGCTTCAGATTCTGTGTCTCCCTCTATCTCTGCCCCTCCACCGCTCACACTCTGTCTCTCTCTCCTTGAAAAGTAAACATTAAAAAAAAAATTTTTTTTAAAGAATTGCAAATTGGAACAAGATCACTACATCTATTCGAATGGCCAACATCTAAAACACTGACAATACCAGATACTGACAACAATGTACAGTGACATGAATTCTCATACATTACTGGTCAGAATGCAAAATGGTATAGCTACTTTCTTACAGAAGTAAACATACTCTTACTACTTACAGGACCCAGTAATCACACTCCTTGAAATTTATCCAAATGAACTGAAAATGGATGTCCATACAAAAACCTACAAAGGGATGTTGATAATAGTGTTCATTCATAACTGCCAAAATGTGAGAGCAACCAAGATGTCACTCAGTAAGTGAATGAATAAATTGTAGTACATCTCAATAATTTAATATTAATCAATGTTAAAAAGAAATAAGCCATAAAGCCATGAAATGACATGGGTGCAACATAAGCGTATATCACTAAGTGGAAGAGGCCTATCTGAAAAGGCTACATATGGCATGATCCCCACTACATAATATTCCAGAAAAGGTAAAATTATGGAGACAGTAAAAAAAAGAAAAAAAAAAAAAAAGAATGGTTTCTAGGAGTGAAGGAAGACTGCAGGATAAACTTGAAGAGCAAAGAGGAATTCTAGGGCAGTGGAACTATTCTATATGAAAGTACAATGTGGGTACATGTCATTATACATCTGTCCAAACCCAGAGAATACACAACACCAAAAGTAAACCGCACTGTAAACTGTGGACTTTGAATGATACTTATGTATCAATATAGGTTCATTGACCCTAACAAATATCCCACTGTGGGGCAGGATGTCAATAGTAGGGGAGGTTGTGCATGGGTGGAGGAGACAGGGGGGACATAGGAACTCTCCATACTTTCTGCTCAGTTTTGCTGTAAGCCTGAAACTGCTCTAAAAATAAAGCTAATTAAAAAAATTCTCTGGTTTAAGTTTAATCTCAAATTGCATGTTTTAAATTTGAAAACAAGAATATATTCTTTAGAGTAGCCTCAAAAAAGCAGTTAAAAAATAAATGGATAATTCAAGAATGCATGCTTACTTTATTCAGAGGACATCAGAAATAATATCTAGATACATGCAAGAATGGTGATTCCTGAAAACAACCATTATTGCCAAGTCTATAAAACCACCAAAGTAGTAAGATGCTAGCCCGAGAGTTTTGAAGAAACAGACGAGTCTCCCACACTATATTATATTGTTTAAACATGCTTAAAACAGTGACTCAAATGTTACTCTATTATCCAACATTAACTATGAACATTTTGCCAAGACCAGTAGAAGGGATTGTTTAATAATCTAAAATACAGGCAAATAGATCATTCTGCATTTAATCATTTTTCTCCTGGCAATAAAGAAAAGTGTCACCCAGTGTATTTGTTATATTTAAGATTAAAATACAACTAAATAAGGCAATAAAAGTTATTTTTATGCCAGAAGATATCAGAAGGATATGGATGTGTGTGTGTGTGTGTGTGTGTGTGTGTGTGTGTGTGTGTATGTATGTTCATATATAAGTTGTATCTGTTATAAGTACCTATCTGACTTTGATTTGCATGTCTCTGAAAAATGTCTGAAGGGAAAAACAATTGCAGGTTTTGAGTCACAGCACTCTGCCTTGACTAACCTTAACTTTTCAATCTGTTTCCAATTTTATAATGCATTATGTGAACACCAAAAAAAACAGTTTTAGGTAGTGAGTCTTCCTACTTCCAAAAAATAGCAGAAGTCATTCAACAATGTTTTTGGAAACTTTCCTTCTACCAGCCATCCATTAAGTTAAAAAGTATTCAACAAAATAATCCCATTTCTCTATATGGAAAAGTCTTTTGATGATTTAGTACTTGATATGATGCAATAACATCAATAGATAATTTTTTCATGCAAAATACTGGATAGGGCCACCTTTAACATTTCGACAGAAAACGTTACAGAGAAGCAATATACAATGCTAATACAGCTGTCTAAATGTAATCACCTGGTACAGCATTCTACATTTACACTTCTTCGGGCTATTAGTTTTTAAGTAAGAAACCATGTACAGCTTGAGTGCTAAGATCTGGTTCCCTGGTTGACAAGTGCAAAGATCCAAGAGGGTTGGCAAAAAGGAGCACACTACTTCATGATGCATGGGAGGAAAAATCCAGCACTGTGCAATTACAAAGAGGAACGTAAGCAGTTAACAGCCCCTGAGGCTCGACTCATGGGCCTGCTTTTACGATTTATTACCAGGGAAGCCAACAAATAGAGAAACTAACTCGAAAGCGCTGATAGCACCTCCTAAACTACCAGGACAAATATCTGAGGTCTAATTTTGTATCATTCAGAATCCTCCATCCAAAGCTGAGACAATGAGAAAATGGTCTGTGCTACGGTGTAACTTTAAAGAGGAAGCCTAGGTATTCGGTACTTTTTCATACCTACGTGAACTGCAGCCAAGGATGCAGAGCAACACAGTCTACAAGGAAACGCAAATATTAATAAGCAGGTCCACGCAACAGTAAGCTCCTCAATGGCTATTACCGACGGCTATCTGCGCATCTCTGTTCATGGTACAGTTCATAGGTGCAAAACCAAGCCTACCTCGGTGTATTTTTCAAGGGCAAAAGAGCACTGGAGTCTGTATTAGAATTTCAGAATCACTCTATGAGAACCTTAGGTAGGTCTAGTTCTACTAGATACCCCAAACTTTTTAGATGTCTCAATTCTCCCAAAATAGTATCAGAGTAATCTATATGAGGCGGAGTAAAAGGATGCTCAGACACATTACCGTTGACCTGAACCTGAAGTTTAATATTTCAGGGAAGCCAAAGGCCAAAACAGATCTATATGCAGTGTTTCCCAACTGTTTTTCCATTGTGGATCTATAGAACAGGTAATGATTCTACTTCACAGTGGGGTCATCAGACAAGGCTGGCCTTGCAGACAACCCCGGAGGCTCAAGTGATGGGACACCTCAGGCACACCTGTAACCCATCTCAGGACACCACTGTGACTTGCCAGTCCAAAGACTTTGCCTTAGGATCAAATACTCTCAACATGACTAGGTTACAAACAAAACAACCACGAAAAGCAGTGCTGTGAACTAAGTTATTGTCAGTATCTTTATACTTTAATGGTAAGTGCTACCACCATTATAAGTACATTTTTCTAAGACAATAAATTTCTCATGTATTTGCTTCAGATGGAAGAATCTTCAGGGGAATATGTTTATATCAAGTCGCCACAGGAAATACTATATTTTATAAGCACAAATTATTTTTGATAGCCCACTTTGTCCATTCTTCCACAAAATTTATAAATTGTGCTAATTTGATTTTCCTAACTAACAGATGCAAGGCTTCCAGCCTCTGATTACCTCCGTACAGTCCCATACAGACAAAGACTGATCAGGTTTGCAGACCGGGATGATAGATAGGAATGCCGGTTATCACCCATGCAAAGACCCTGCCTTCAATCTACACGGCTGTTCATGATCCCGCTGCACACTTGGGCTGGGAATGCAGAGAACACTCACACACATGATCCAACATTCCCCTTCCTTTTTTCGCCATTCATTTCTCCTCTCTAAAAAAAGACCAAATACACAAAAACTTCCCACTATAACCGTAAGGCACGAGGTGACAGGAAGGGGCACCCGTAGAGGAAAAGGATGGTGGTTATTTAGCCCCATTATGGCATGCTCTTCAAGCTAGGACCTGAGCATCTCATACCACTGAGTTCTCTTTTCCAAGTTCTTGCAATGCAGCTGCAATGTAAACTAATTAAGAGCAGGCCACTCTCATCTTCTAGTGGGTGGGACTATAAACCACAGAGCAACTTGGCCAAAAATATTAAAAGCCATAAAATGCGCATGGCCTCTAGCTCCAGCAATTCTAACTCTTGGAATTTATCCTAAGGTAATAATTAAGGATGTGCAAAAGAATATTTATTTCTCTGCTGTTTGTAATAACTAAAGCTTGGAAGCAACCTAAATATCCAAAAGTCGGAGGGTGGTTAAATAAATTATCAAGCCATAAAATAAAATCCTACGAAGGGTCATTTCAAAACACAGAGAAGTGTATCCACTGACACAAACAGGTTGGCCCTATACATCCTTCAGTATAAAAACCAAAACACAAATGGCATATCGCAAATTATCTCATTATTTTGGATGTAATGAAGACGATAGTAGCTTTACTTATCTTGTCTCTGACTTTTTTTTAAGTTTTCTGTTACTTGTCTAATGAACACATAATAAGTATGTACTGTTTTGATAAAGAAATTAAAAAGGGGGGAATCTGTAAAAGTTAAAAAAAAAAAAATGCCAGAGAAAAGAAACTGAAAGAGGAAGGATTAGGGATGGGCTTGAGGAAGAACTCCTTACAACTGCGATTGTGAGGCCCTGAAATGTGCAGCCAGTGGAGGTCATGGACTCTCTTCTCCTTGGGGATTTGTAAGCAAAGGGCAGCCAGGTCTCCTCTGAGAATAGCTTGAATGCAGTCCTAACCTCTGTGGCCTCTTGCAGTGCCATGTGCAAAAGGATTGAGCCAAAATACAATTTTCACCCAGTGACACACAAGGGAGTCAATTCCGTACACTGCCCCAATCCTCCACAATCTCTCACCCTATTCAAGAGGAAGTAACCCCTAAGGTCTCACAGCAGCCCCGAAACTCAACAGCCCTCAATTTATACGCCCAGCAATTTTCCAGAACTTTACTTGGGAAATACAGTGAAATGTTAGTAAATATTCCACAGTATACAAACAACTTCTGTCTTTTCCACCTTGATAAAAAATTCTAACTAATTTCAGCCACTTAAATACCCCAAACTGAGATAAAGAAAATGAGCGTGTCCATTTAAATTTTATGTGTGTGTTTACCTGCAAGTTTTATAGATGAGATTTTATAAATAATGTGGCAATATGGTTAAAGACAAGTAAAAATGCTGAATTCTAACAAGTTCCTTTGCTTTAAAAACCCTACCAATTTTGTTTTCTGATAACTTCCTATGAATACAAATGTAACATTTTCCTAGCCCATAGTTAAATGCTTTTTGACTTGAGAATTTGTTTCCTGGCCTAATGAAAAGGATAGAAGGTGCAGAGATTGACAGCCAAGTGGGCTGAACCAAGAACACTGGTTAAATAGTGTCGTGCCAGCCACCCAAACTGAGAAAATAAGGTTTGAATGAGTGCAGAGAGCCACGGAATGCCAAGATGAAGAAATCAGCCAAGACTGGAATACGCGGTTACATAACAGAACTCAAGTAGGGTGGTGTTCAAAGACAGAAGAATGAGGTGGACAATATATGAATAAGAGTTTAAGGGACCTGGTTCTAAGACAAAAGTGAAAAAAGAAATTCTCCTGAGGCTCTCATGCCTTCCCCCAAGAATGAGCTGTAAGCCATCAGCTTTATACAAGCACAGCAGAAGACACAGACAACTCCTTCCTGTAAGCATCACGAGGACTTCGGTTCTAAATAAGGTCATGCAACTTTTAAGGCATATTATTCTGCACTTGATCTTAGCCAAAAGGCCGAGAAGCGATTAAGGCATATTATTCCGTGCAACAAACATCTAAGTCTCGTCATCGTAATGAAAGAGTGAGCAGGTCACAAGAAAGGTTTGTTTCTTTATCAATAAGCCTCACATATACAGCCTTCTTGGAATGTTGTATTCTGGAGAGTTTAGTTTTCTGGATGGGTAAGGGGTTATCTCTTTTAACTCCAAATTTAAAACAAAAAGTACTAACCACTTGGGATGGAAATATTCCTAAGATATATATATATATATATATATATATATATACACACGGAAACGGACATAAGTTAACGTTTTCTTGATGACTCAGACCAATAATTACGAACCTCAAAGGCTATGCAATGCTGCATACAGAGATAACTTCAGGGCCCATTGAAGTGTCTATACTGCATACACTGTTGTGCTCCTTGTATCTGCATTTTATAGTCTGTCAGCCTTTTACTTCTTCATGCCATCATGTTCTTTTTATAGATGCTCCTTCTGCCCTATGGTGGAATAGAAGGAACGCTGGACCAACAGTCAAGTTGATTTAGCTTATTATTCTGGCTAAATTACCTTGAACATGTCACTTGGCATCTCTGGGCCTAAGTACGATGAGGAAATTCAACCAGATAAGTCTTAAGGTCCTTTGTAAAATGCTGATTACAAATGTGCTGTTTCTCATTTTTGTATATATTTAATTTAAAAAAATAGCCAGCTAAACTTGCATGGAAAGTAGTAAGAAACTTGAGCACGCAACATAGTCTTGTAGAAGTGAGGTAAATATACCTTGTGTCGTCTAGTTGTTTTCTCAGAAGTCTTACCTGTGTAATTCCGAATCGTTGGTGGAATCCCAAATAGCCATGGTTTCTGGACAACTACGACCTCAATGGTGGTATGTTACTATGCTCCTATATGTCTCTACTTTACCAAATATTCTCAATGGAGACAATTATCTGACATGCCTCTATTTCTGCACACACACCCCGCCCCCAAGAACACAATCTGTGTATGTCATCATTTATGCCGGTCAGTAACCTAACTGCAAAATGAATACTCTAATTTGAGACGTTCTTTGCTTTATTGTTTGTTTAGATGACAGAAGTTTTCTAAAAGATGGTTTTGTGAAAACACTTAATAAAACATAAAACAAGTACAGATGGGAAGACTATTTCTGGGTGTAAACTCTAAGAGGTGACTTGTTCTTCTTGTATTTTTCCTGGAGCCCCTAGAGCATCCATCACATGTTCAGGATCACCATTAGGACCTGAGCGCGACACCTCAGGCTGCATCACTTCTCCCAGGTACACCTTCCTCCTGGAGAAACCCAAGTCACACCCACTGCTGTAACTCCATCTCTCTACAGATAATCTACCTCTGGCTCACATCTCCCTCCTGAGTTCTAGGTCCCTACTCCCTATCCTAACCTCTACGTGCATCTCTAGGAGTTAAGAAGTGTCCAAGAAAGTTTATGAAGTCTCCTCACTTCCTCATTTCTCTTCCCACTTCATACTTCCAAAAACCTCCTTTCTTTTCCTTCTCCATTATTCTCTACTCATGTTAATGATATCAACCTGCACCAAATGAGAAATCTAGGAGCACCTTTGACCCTTTTTACTTCTTGATCAGTGGCAACGTAGTATTGATGCCACCTCTGAAATCTCTCTCTACACTCATGTTATCTCCACTGCTGCAGCCTTATATCGGGTCATCACCTCTTCCTGACTATTGAATACCCTCTGCTTCCCGGCTGCCAGCAATTTCCTTTCCAACTTATATATACATCAGCAATTAATTATATTGCTATAAAACACATAAGGTTGATGTTTTTTCCCCATTTTATATATATATTCCCTACTATACATATTTATATTTATATTATATATATATATATGGGAGAAATAATAAAAGATTAAAATATGTGTATTGTACATAAATTCTATATACGACTACAACATACAATTAATATATATATACATCAATACATATTTACATTTATATATATAATTTTTAAAAGTGTTCCTATTGCTTACGGCAGCTGTTCTCAATTTTTTTCTGTTATATCGGAGCTGGAGGATATTTATCCAAGGGAAATACTGGGCTGCTGCTGAGTTAGGATTCCCAGTGTGTGTGTGTGTGTGTGTGGGTGTGGGTGTGGGTGTGTGTGTGTGTGTGGGTGTGTGGGTGTGTGTGTTGGGGGGGGCAGGGGGGAGATAGGGAAGGATAGCAGTGGCCAAGAAATATGGATCAAAACTGACAAAGGATCAGAATACAAAGCCTATCTTCTCAGAGATTCTAAAGCATATCCTAGATAACAACTGTAAATAATGAAAATTTATCCTGACCAAACTAAGTTGAATATATGAAAATAGAGAAGTAGAAAAAAAAGTCAAAAGCCAGCAGACTGGGTTCTAACCTCTCTCAAATCCCTTCAACAACATACAACCACTAGAATCTTTCACATTCCCTTGTACACATTAGGGCATACCCACACTTGGTTTATCTTGGGAAGAATACCCCTTTCCTCCTTATTTGGTGGCAGAACTCCAACTCATCCTTCAAATCCTCATCCAAACATGGGTCTGTGAAGACTCCTCTGTCTCTACTATATTAATCAGCTCGTGCTACTATACCAAATACCATACACTGGGTGGGATAAACAACAGAAATTGGTTTCTCACAATTTTGCAGGCCAAGATCAAGGTGCTGGTCTATTTAGTTCCTGGTGACGCCTCTCTTCTCTACTTGCAGATGGCATCTTCTTGCTGTGTTGTCACTTGAGGAGAGAAATCTCTCACGTCTCTTCTACTAAGGGCACTAATCTCAACATCAGGGTTCCAGCCTCATGATCTAATTACCTCCTAATGGCCCCACCTGCAAATACTGTCACACTGGGGGGTTAGGGTTTCAACACATGAATTCTAAGGAGAGACAACTCACTCCCCTTGCCAAACTGAAGGAGTCATTTCCTCTACTGTGTTTGCTAGATTATAAATTCCTCCTCAGGGCTGAACCCTATGTATTAGTTACCTTTGTATCCCCCAGACCCCAGCATATTGCTTGCCACCAAGCACATCTATAAAAAGCACTCTGCATTTGAGGAACAGAAGCCTTTGCAACTGGTCTCAGTTAATTAACATACACCATTCTCAAAATCTTCCTCAAAGGGTGACCGTCCAATCTTTTTCCTTTTAATGCCACATATACACACACACACAGAAAACATACTTATGTCTACCTGTTGGTAGACAATGTGCAAATGTGCATCTACACTTATCCACTTTTTGTTCTCATTGTATAGACACCTACTTGTAATTTCAGATCTCATTTAATCAAAACTTTATAATTCCATAGTGCTTAGTTAGGATCAGCAAATCCTTGTTGCTGATTGACCTTCTGATGCTGGTACCACAAGCAGAGTTCCTAGGTCATTAATCTGATATACATTTGGTGCAATTTTGTGTCACATGAGGTCGGTCCATCTTCCATCGGCCATGCCTTATTTCCCATGTAGGACCGTGAGAGAACACAGAAGGTAGAGTTCAATGATGAGGATTTAAACCCACAGACCAGCATTTCCAGCTTGTGTGATTTCTTATCTGTAAAACAGATATAACACATCTACCTCCCAAGTATTTTTTTAATTGATTAAATGAGAAGACACTGAAGAATGTGCTTTATAAACCATAAGCACTACACAGTATTTTTTTAACCATAATATATCTTTGTACAATAATGATATTTTAGATCTCAGTTGTACTAAACTTCTCGATGACCTTAGGTCCAACATGACTAAGTTGCTCTAACAGTTCTAATTTCCTTGAATCAATGTCACCGGGGATCTGAGTGGGCTTCCTCAAGTCACTCTGGACAGACTAAGGAAGCTCATTAGCATCTATACATTTCCAGGTTGAAGGGGTCAACTTCTGTGAGTTCTAACATGCCAACAGACTACACACAGGAGCATCCTAGTGCCAGCACCTCCCCATGTCCACAACCACTTCAACTCCCCAAGAGGCACCAGACTGTTGGGACAACTTGGCCGCTAGCCTATAAAAATGTGGAAACACTCTAAAAACATTAGCCAATAAAGCACATACTGGCAGCTGAATCAAATATTTAGGATCTTAGATGTATCCAAATAAACTGTGTGTTCTAACAAATGTTTAATTTGGAAAGCATTTCCCAGTACAGATGCTGTCAAAAGTACCCATTTTCAGTGGGTTACATCAAGGGCTGGAAGTAGCAGAAGGGCAGAGAATGTTTTTTAAACAATATTATATAAGCTGCAAAAAAAAAAAAAAATTGTTAGTATCAACTGGGAGGGTACCCTTAAAAAAACAAAAGAATTGTTAGGGGTTTTCAAAGTTAAATTTATACCGACTGCAAATGGTAAAATATTATAAGCATAAATACCACAAAATGAGAAAGTTATCAGAACTTGGCAAGGGATAAAAAAAAACTGGGCTATTTTAAGAAATATGTTAATATATCAATAAAAATAGATGCCAAAAAAAAAAAAAAAAAAAGATGCAGTCAAGCAAGGAGTCAAGAAGTTAAACATTATAAATTAAACCCTTCACTTGCCGGAATCTTTTAATAAGTAATCAACTGCAAACACATTTAAGAGTTTTATACTGAAGTTAATAATTTGGGGGAGAGACATAATGAAATCCAAATACATGCACTTCCTTAATAAAATAAACTGAGACCAAACGCCAGCCCGAGCCTCTGATAAGCTGCCAGCATCTAATGCAGGCACAATTATATACTCTAACAGACAAGAGAACTATTGACCCCTGTTCTTAGGCAACGATGTAATGCATATATAATTTATCTGGGCTACATCACCCTTTTCCAGTTTAGTTCCACCTCCGTGAAGATATCCCTCAAGACAAGAAAAGTTACTGAATTGTAAGGAGGAAGCTGGTTTCTTTAAGGCCATGTTTTAAGAAATGCATGGTGAATATTTCTCCTGAGGCTCAAAGAAGAAAACTCCTTAATTAACTGTGGCTAGACAGGTTTCATTACCACCATTTTTCCAGCAGATCTTGTGTATAACTACTGATGCTAATGAAAATACTGCATTCATGATAGTAATAGGAACTATGAAAAAACAGAGCTAAAAGATTTTTTTTTACCTGAATTGACAGAGATTTTAAAAGTTTTTGTTTGTTTGCCAGTTTGTTTTCCACTCACAAAATAACTGGTTGCACAATTACACTGGCTAAACAATCCCATTTCTCATATTACACAATCAATGAAGGTTTACCAAATCAAAGAGAATGGTACAAAAAGACTCTCAGGAAAATAAATGCTAAGTTATAATGGCAAAGAAAACCTTAAAATGCTTTTGGAAAAAAGGTTTTGGAAAAACCTTTCCAAAAGGTTTAAAAACCTTTTGGAAAAAAGAAGGAAAGAAAAGTTAATATGCATGAGTATATAAAATCACAGCCACCTGTTAAAGATAACATAATTATTGCATGAGAATTTTAAGCCTGTTCAAACATTGTGAGTTTTCAGCATATCAGGATAAGGAATGCTGACAATAAATGAAACTTTGCCCATTATCCTGACACATTTTCACTGTGAATGTTCCACTAAAGAATCATGGAATGTCTTTAAAATAGTCTTCAAAGTCTGACTCCCTATAATTAATCCAATCAATAAAATTAGCAGTGCAATTGATTAATAATAATCATTTAGAACATGTAGTTCCTCAGACACAGATAATCAGTCTTTGACACCTGTAACTGACAATTTCCTTAAGATTCTACTGCCGTCTCAAAAGAAGTAAGTATAACACCAATAACATTTAAACATAACATAATACACTGGACTTCAAGGTTAATTTGGAGATACTTGTAAACTTTATAAATTTCAGTTTACTTTTATCATCTTGTATGTCTCAGATGGAATCCACAGTAATCACAGCTACAGTAGAGCAACTTCAAACATAAATGAAACCAGTAACTGGTAGATCGATCCAAGGTGACACACTTCTGGCTAAAATCCTGCCCTAGTGTGACCCACCACTGCCCTCCTGCACCCTAAAGACTTAATGAATCACCAGGAGGACACTGACGAGTGTGTATGTTTTGCCCATGTGAGAAGTGAATTTATATCAGTAACAAAAAAGAATTATTCCCCTTGTGTGAGATAAACACAGAGAAGTAAAGAGTATGTTTCTACAAGGCACTGGATACAATGAATTCATGCATGGATTTTACAAATACTACATCTTTTTTTTTTTTTTTTTTTTTTTTTAACGTTTATTTATTTTTGAGACAGAGAGAGAGCATGAACGGGGGAGGGTCACAGAGAGAGGGAGACACAGGATCTGAAGCAGGCTCCAGGCTCTGAGCTGTCAGCACAGAGCCCGACACGGGGCTCGAACCCACGGACCGTGAGATCATGACCTGAGCCGAAGTCGGACGCTTAACCGACCGAGCCACCCAGGCGCCCCACAAATACTACATCTTTTCAAACGAAAACATCAAGAACAACAGAAAATCTGGATGCCCAGTGAGAGATCACTTAAAATGATATACACTTTATAGGAAGGTGCTTCTGTGCTGGCAACGGGAAGAGAGATGGAAAGATATACAAAAAAGAGAAATGGAAAGTCTGTTTACTATTTCCATATATGGTTTGCTCCAGAAAATATGTCAAATGGCCTTGTTATTTAACATAGAAGATGTTCCTACTGGCCCTGAAGTACAACCTTAAATATTTAAAATAATGATCCTATGGAGAAAATTTCAGTTCTTTATTATGTTAGAATCTATACAACAGGGCTCATGTGTCTAAAGAGGGAAGCCACAGTAGGAAACAAAATATCACGAAGCTCCCTGAGGAGTAGCTTCATGGCACTCAGCTGAAAGGTGCAGAAATAGTTTGCATGCCTTTGTAAGGTGGTTTTATCCCTGAGTGCTCCTTTGAAAGGGCATCATTGTCCACACATGGCCGAAAAGGGGGAGGACACTTTGATACACCTTGACAATTCAGCCAAGCCCTTTCCTCCTCCACTTCCCCAGAATAAGCCCCATGCCACTGCTGTCCTTGAATGATAGCAAAATGGAACCGACAATAACTAATTCTCAAAATGTAAAAACCAGGGGGCACCTGGGTGGCTCAGCCCGTTGAGGGTCCGACTCTTGATTTCGGCTGAGGTCACGATCCCAGCCAGGGTTGTGGGATTAAGCCCTTCATCGGGCTCTGCACTGAGTGTGGAGCCTGCTTAAGATTCTCTCTTCCTCTGCCCCTCTCCCCTGCTCACTCTCTCACTCTCTCACTTGCTCTAGCTCTCACTCTCCCCATCTCGAAAAAACAAAAATAAGCAAAAAGTAAAATCCAAGTGAAAACAGATAGGTCTCAACTATAAGAAAGAAGGGAAGAAAGATTAACCAATACTGTATCCTAGCAAATAGAATATCTACTAACAGGACAAGAGGAAATAAAACGTATAAACCTATCACAGGATAAATGGAAGTAAAGAAGGAGAAAATGAAAAGAGAGGAAGGAAAGGAAACAAGCATGCAAAGGAGAAAAAAAAGCTCTCATTCCTAAAGAACACACAACCTAAAAACAAAAAGCTTCACATGGTGGGAGAACTTCAAAAAATGATTACTAGTGGGAAAGGACTCAAAGATGAAATGACAAAACAATAGAAAAAAATTTTAAAGGTGTTGCAGAGTGATCCAAATGTACTGAAGACCAAAAAATTATCAATTTAGTAGTAATAAATAGAAGAAAAACAACAATGGAATAAGGAAACATGTTTAAAAATGAGGAGATATAGCTAAAAAAATTTAAATACTGATGTAGAAAAAAAAGGTTTAATTAATCCAGTGAACACAAAGGAAGACAAATACATTTTTCTTAATGGAGAAAACAGAAGAGGCATAAAGAACAAACTGAAAAATGCTGATCCTGTAAAAAGGACCCAAAAACTGGCTAGAAAAAATATTTCAAATAATATAGTATGAATTTTCCCTAACATGAAGGAAGAACAGATTGAAATAACAGACAGTGTTCCAGGAAAAATTGATACAGAACGATCCAAAAGAAGTTACGTCCTTAGGTCACTGAACTTCAAGCTAAAGAAAAAAAAAAACTCTGCAGGTGTTCAGGCAGAAACGAGCAGTTTACTAACAAGGGGGAAATCAGACCAGTCTCCTTGTTCTGTGAGGAATACTCAATGCCAGAAGACAAAGAAGTAATCTACAGATATCTGAGGAGAACCTGAGAATTTTACAACAAAGCAAAATATCTTTAAAATATAAAAGAAACATATTTAGACAAGCAACAGGTCAAGGAATACAGCATCCATGAATCCTTGACAAAATATTCAATGGAATCTAGCCAAACAATCATTAATATAGAAGTTGTGGCAAAAAGACTACTTTGGTACTAAGTTACCAGAAACTTCTGAAGAAAAGTACGATCCAATTGTTTTATTAAATCAATCTGATCTTAGAGTATAAAAGTAGTCAATTAATATGCTCAAGTATAAAATATCTTAGGGAATGCAGGATATGATATTTTCTGAAAATCACTTGACAATGAAATCTAGTTGACCAGGAGATAAATTATAAGAAATAGCTCAATGAAAAGCCATGGAAAAGAACCAGGATGTACATCAAACCAATTTAAATCTTTAGCTACTTTATTACTCAATGAACTTTAAGAACACAGTGCAGGTCTTCTCCTCCAGAGGACCAGGGAGAGAGTTCTACATAACCAATAAATTTGCTAACTGTTCTGTCATTCAGTAAAAGAAAACCTTGAAACTCAAGAACTGAATTTTCTATTGGAAATTCACTGTATGCCCATTAAAAAAAATTAGTTCTTCCATTAGTGAAACAAGTATTTTCATCTAAAAATCTAAAATTTGAATCAACTAACCTATTTAGTATGTAATACAAAAATAACCTTGTAACTCCAGAAGTTCCTTTATCCTAATAAAAATGTATACAGAAAATTTAAAAAGATAAAAGTTTATCTATTTTTCACCCTTAATTTTTGGTTAATATTTGAAATCTGGCAAGTATAAATACAATATATCTAAAATTTATTTTCATTAAACTGGAGAGCAATATGCAAAAGAAAGAAACTGGACCACTTTCTCACACCCTACACAAAAATAAATTCAGATGGGTTAAAGACCTAAATGTGAGACCTGAAACTGTAAAAATCCTAGAGAACATAGGCAGTAACCTCTTTGACACAGACCGTAGCAACTTTTTTCTAGATGTGGGAGGCAAGGGAAACAAAAGCAAAAATAAATCATTGGGACTATATCAAAATAAAAAGCTTCTGCACAGTGAAGGAAACAACAAAACTAAAAGGCAACTACGGAATGGGAGAACATACTTGCAAATGACATATCCGACAAATGGTTAGTATCCATATAAATTTAGCAAAGTCACAGAATATAAAATCAATGCACAGAAATCTGCCGCATTTCTATACACCAATAACAAAGCAGCAGAAAAAAGAAATCAAGGAATCAATCCCATCTCCAACTGCACCAAAAACAATCAGACAACTAGAAATAAACTTAACCAAAGAGGTAAAAGATCTATACGCTGAAAACAATAGAATACTTATGAAAGAAACTGAAGAGCACACACACAAAGAAATGGAAAAGCATTCCATGCTCGTGGATTGGAAGAACAAACATTGTTAAAATGACTATACTACCCAAAACAAGCTACACATTTAATAAAATCCACATTAAAATACCACCAGCATTTTTACACAGCTAGAACAAGCAATCGTAAAATTTGTATGGAACCAAAAAAGACCCCAAAAAGCCAAAGCAATCCTGAAAAAGTAAAAAAAAAACAAAAACAAAAAACAAAAAACACCAAAACCTGGAAGCATCACAGTTCTGGACACTGAGCTGTATTACAATGCTGTAGTCATCAAGACAGTATGGTACTGGTGCAACAACAGACACATAGATCAATAGAACAGAACAGAAAACTCAGAAATGGACACACAAATCTATGGCCAACTAATCTTTGACAAAGCAGAAAAGAATATCCAATGGAAAACAGTCTCTTCAACAACTGGTGTTGGGAAAACTGGGCAGCAACACACAGAAGAATTAAAGTGAATCACTTTCTTGCACTATACACAAAAATAAATTCAAAATGGATGAAAGACCTAAATGTGAGACAGGAAACCATCAAAATCCTAGGGGAGAACATAAGCTGCACCCTCTTTGACCTTGGCCACGGCAGCTAATACACAAACATACACACACATACACACACAATAGAATATTACTCAGTCATCAAACAAAATGAAATCTTGCCATTTGCAATGGCATGGATGGAGCTAAAAGAATGTATTATGCTAAGTGAAATCAGTCAGAGAAAGACAAATACCATATGATTTCACTCATGTAGAATTTAAGAAAACAGATTAACGTTTGGGAGGGGGAAAAAAAGAGAGAGGGAAACAAACCATAAGAGACTCTTAAAGACAGAGAACAAACTGAGGACTGATGGAGGGAGGTGAATGGTGGATGGGCTAAATGGGTGATGGGTACTAAAGAGGACGCTTGTTATGTTGAGCACTGGGTGTTATACGTAAGTGATGAATCACTGAATTCTACTCCTGAAACCAATATTGCACTGTATGTTAACTAACTAGAATTTAAATAAAAATTAGAAAAGAAAAAAAAAGGTTAGTATCCAAAATACATAAAGAAAATAAAAAACTCTATGCCCCCCCAAAAAACCAAATAATCCAATTAAAAAATGGGTATAAAACATAAACAGACATTTCTCTGAAGAAGACATCCAGATGGCCAACACACACATGAAAAGATGTTTATCATCACTTATCATCAGGGAAATGCAAATCAAAACTACATCTGTCAGAATGGCTAAAATCAACAACACAAGAAACAACAGGTTTTGGCAAGGATGTGGAGAAAAAGGACCACTTGTGCACTGTTGGTGGGAATGCAAACTGGTGCAGCCACTGTATAAAACAGTTTGTAGGTTCCTCAAGAAATTAAAAATGGAACTACGCTGTGATACAGTAATCATAGCACTTGGTATTTACTGAAAGAATACCAAAACACAAATTCAAAGGGATACATGCACCCGATGTTTATAGCAGCCATTATTTACAATAGCCAAGATACAGAAACAGCCCAAGTGTCTATCAATTGACAAATGGATAAAGAAGATGTAGCATAAATATGCAATGGAATATTACTCAGTCATAAAAAAGAATGAAATCTTACTCTGACAGCTTCGAGCCTATCAATATAGCCCCGACTTCCTAAGTTTCCATCCTGGAACTCTCTCCTGAGCAACAGGCTCAAATACATCTGCTGGAAAATCCCCTTGGGTATCTCCTAGGAAATTCCAATCTCATGGGTTAAAAAGATCTCATTGTATTTTGCAAACTTGGTCTTCCTAGTAGCACCACCCCGCCGCCCCCAGTGGCCCAAGCTGCACCTTTATATCATTTCTTACGGCCTTATTTTCTTCAACACCATATATACTGAATAACTAAATCTTCATGACTTTATCTCCTAAATTTCCTTCAAGTCCATCCAGTTTCTCCATCCCCACAGACAAGCCTAGACCAACTTCAAGAGGGCATCATCATCAGCCCTTATCTGGTGGTTTTCCCTTATTTCTCACTCCAACCCATTGATCATACCCTCAGGAGTTCACTAAAATGCAAATCTGATCATGCCAATTTCTTCCGTAAACCTCTTCAAAAGTTCTTCTCTGTTTTCACAGTAAATGAGTTGAACCACATTCTTTATTTTCACTGGGAAGTCTTCACAATAATTACCCGAGTAAATCTAGGTCGAGTGCCCCTGCTCTGTGCTGTCACAGAACCACATACTTCTCTGACCAACAAAGCTCTTCTCACTCTGTATTGATAAATGCCTTTGTGTCGGTCCGCATTTACTACTAAACTCGGTGCCATCACATCCTACTCTCACCATATTCGCTGCTGGAAGACCAGAAAAACTGGCACTGTGCATGGCACACAGTGAATCATTAAAAAAAAAAAAAGAAAGAAAGAAAGTTTACAGATAGGACTGTTTAGAAAAGCTCTTTCACAGCATACCCATACAGTGTTAAGCTTATCCCCCCTAAAGCAGCAAGGATGAAAACTGTTTCAGAGAGTATCAATATACTTTAGAAAAATAAATAAATTCCACAGGTACGAACTTAGAAGCATGCCTATCACTTCAAGCCTGGTAAATGATCATTTCAAGGAAACAGTGGCTCAAGGTAGAAAATGGAGCTTCACACATTCTATCGCCTTTCACACCCATTCACCAATAGCCCTCAAGACTTCCAATGAAACAGAACTTTGCTCTATCTCCATCTCAGGTGTGACCACTCCAAGCCAAGCCACCACCATCTCATGCTGCCCTACAACAGCCTCACTGATTCGTTTTTTGCAACTTTCGAATTCATTTCCCATACAGAAGCCCATGTTATTTTTTCACAACTCTTGACCATGTGAATTTCCTGCTTGCAATCTTTCAAAGAATCTGCGGGCATTTAAAGTAAAACTGAATCACGTCCTTATAACGCTAAAAGTAACTAAGTGGTTGGAGTATGTATATTAAATTCCAACAAAAGAGGCATTCGGGCAAAATGGGTTATAAAAAAAAAAAAAAGAAAGATCACTACGTAATGAGACACAGGGTCAGTTTTCTAGGAATATTAAATTCTAAATGAGTATTCACACCTACTTAACATAGTTTAAAATACATAAAGCCAAAATAAACAGAAATAACAAGAAACTGACAGAGCCATGATTTTCATTAGAGATTTCAACTGAATCTTTCACTCATGGGTAGATTAGCCAAGCAAAAATCAGTAAGGTCAGAGAGATTTTGAGCAAAATAATTAAAAAGCTTTATCTACTGGACAAACATAAAATGATGTACCCAACAATAGGAAAACATACATTCTTTTCAAACACATACAAAGCATTTACAAAAAACTGTTCTTGAGTGAGGCCATATAGCAAGACCGTACAGAATTATGATCAAGTAAACAACATGCTATAAATACAACACAATGAAGTAACACTCAAAAAATAACTATGTAACTAGTAACTAAAAAATAACTATGAGTACATTTAGAAATTCAAACTTCTAAATAATTCATGATTCTAGAAGAAATTAGAATGGAATACAGAAAATAAATAGGACCAAATGATATAATGAAATTATACACTGAAATGTCTCAAGTATAAAAATGTTGAAAATTAATTAGCTCAGCAACTAAATCTGTAAGACAAGAATGTGAGAATAAACACAGAGAAATTTTAAGAAAAATAAAAACAAATAAAAAATTAACAAACTGTAGAACAAAAACACAATAGAAAGAAACAACAAATAAAAAGGAGCTCTTTCAAAAGCTGATAAATTCCTGGCAAGACTTATCAAAGGAAATAAAAAAAGAAGAAAGTAAAAATAATCATTGTGAAATAAATAAAATGAAAAGGGAGATAAAAGTACAGAAACAAGATTAAAAATATAATAGGGAGTGCCTGGGTGGTTCAGTAGATTGAGCATCCGATCTCAGCTCAGGTCATGATCCTGCAGTTTGTGAGTTCCAGCCCCAAACGGGGCTTGTTGCTGTCAACACAGGGCTCCCTTTGGAATCTCTGTTCCCCGCCCCCTGCCCCTACCCTGTTCATGCTCTCTCAAAAATAAATAAAACTTTAGTATTATTAGTAATATATAGATGGGGCACCTGGGTGGCTCAGTTGGTTAAGCATCTGACTTCGGCTCAGGTTATAATCTCACGGTTCTTGAGTTCAAGCCCTGCATCCGGCTCTGTGCTGACAGCTCAGAGCCTGGAGCCTGCTTTGGATTCTACGACTTCCTTTCTCTCTGCCCCTCCCCTGCTCATACTCTCAAAATAAGTAAACATTAAAAAAAAAATTTGTGTGTGTGTATAATTAATGGACAACTGTGAACATCCTTGTTAGGGGCTTAGTTGTGTCCCCCCAAAATTCTCATGGTGAAGTCACAGTACCTCACAATGTGACTGTATTTGGAGACAGAACCTTTAAAGAGGTAATTAATGTAAAATGAGGTAAAATGGGTGAGTCCTAAGGCAACACGACTGATGTCCTTAGGAGACATTACGACACAGAGGTATATAAAGGAAAGATCCAATGAATAGTCCAGGGAGAAGGCGGCCAAGTATGAGTCTAGAAAAAAGGCCTCAGGAGAAATCAACTCCATCACACCCTTATATGGGACTTCTAGCCCCCAGAGAAGAAAACACATTTCTGTTAAGGCCACTCAGTCTGTGCTATTTTGTTATGGCAGCTGTGGAAATTTAACAGGATCTTTACACCAATAAATTGGAGAAAAGAGAACTTTCATGTACTGTCAGCAGGACTTTGAGTGGGTACTGCCACCATGGAAAACAGTATGGAGGTTCCTCAAAAAATTAAAAATAGAAATACAATATGATGCATTAATTCCACTACTGAGTATGTAACCAATGAAAATGAAAACATTAATTCGAAAAGATGTATGCTAACCCCTGTGTTTACTGCAGCATTATTTACAATAGCCAAGATATGCAAGCAACCTAAGTGTCCATTGATAGATGAATGGATAAGATGTGGTATACGTACACAATGGAAAATTGTGCTGCCATAAAAAGGAGGAGATCCTGCCATTTGAGACAACATGAATGGACCTAGAGGGTACTACAGTAAGTGAAATAATTCAGACTGAGAAAGACCCTATGACTTCACTCACATGCGGGGATAAAAAGAATAAACAGAAAGCAGAATTAGACCTATAGATGTAAAGAACAAACTGATGGTTGCCAGAAGCAGGGAGGTGACAGGATGGGCAAAATGGGTGAAGGGGAGAGGGAGATACTGGCTTCCAGTTATGGAATAAGTCACAGGAATAAAAGACACAGCACAAGGAATACAGTCCATGATACTGCAACAGTAATATACAGGGCCTGCACTTGTCGTGAGCATAACAATAACATACTGAGTTATTGAATCACTATGTTGTACACCTCAACCTAATGTCACTTTGTGTGTCAACTACACTTTTTCTAAAAAAAAAAAAGTAACAAAATGAGTATCAAAAAGGTGGAAAGAATAGAAATTCCTACTGCTAGAGAAGGGATAAAGTATGGTACATATATTTTTTTTTTTTTGAAGTAAAAAGAATCACTTTACTCAAATTTGAAGCTTTCATGATTTTTTCTTAAAATCTGGTGAAACTAATAAAACCTAGTGTTTTGGGTGCACATGTAAGAATGAAGATATATATATATATATTCTTACTGCATATATATGTAATATACAGCATATACACATTTTTGTAGGGATTTATAAATCCTGGAGGAAGAAGAAATTAAAATTTTCTCAAGGTATAAAGCGAAATTATTTTGGACCCTTGGAAAACTGTGTAACAAGGCTGCTGCTGAAGTCTCCATCACAGTTATTATTTCTCCTCAATCCAGGAATACCGAAGGTAGACCCAGGAAAGGAGGGAAGAAAGGCACCAGCTAGTCTTCCTTTTCCCTTCCTTGGTGGGCAATCAGCCATCTCTACTTGCTACACTTTTTACAGTTGCCTTCCAAACCCAGGATGTGGGCCTATCAAAATACATGTAAAGCCCCTGGTATAGGCATGACCTAGAAATGTGCAAAACTCTTCAACTGACAATGCTTCTGTATCATTCATATTAGAAATAGAGCCAGGGATGAAGATAATTCCCCAACTTTTGCCTTTTAGCTTCTTATAAGCCAGGTTTGGAAGGTGTGGTTGACTAAGGAAAAGACTGATGTCTTTGGTTTGCAAGCTTAAGATAAAATTCTTTTCAGCTGTGGAAATCAGTAATCTCACCACTATGCATGCATGACTATCAAAACCAAAAATTTTGCATAGCATAAGCAAATCACAAAAGAACATAAATAGTATGTCACTACTTACACGCTGTTCCAAAACAAACAAAAGTAAACACTATATAGCTCATCAACATATACTTAATAATTGAAAAAAAGCAAAGAAATTATAGTACAAAATTCAGGATCATGTTCATGTCTAAGACTAAAACGAGTCTTTAAACATAGGGAACATTCTATTTCTCAAGTTGGGTTTCTCTTTGTTACATGTCTTATAAAATATATCGATTACGTATATAATTTTATATCTATCAAATACTTAATAACTTCAAGAAAGTATCTACCCTTACTTTTTCAACTAGAAAAAATTCTAAGTGATTAAATATGAATTTTCAAAATCACTGATTATGAAAAAAATTGACACAGTTGGCTAGAATTTGCTTTATTAAGACTATATAGTCATCCTATAACACAAGCAATGGTTTTAACACAAGAATTGAAACTTACTGAAAGCATAAGAAGTAGAGGGTAGAAGAGAAATCCTCAGAACACTCAACTAATCAAACTAAAAGAAAAAAAGGTGTATTATCCAACAAATGGGCTATGTTGCTAGCTGCCTCAAGATAAAAGTATTGAGCTATCACAAATGCAGAGATTAATAATCATAAATATATTTAGTACAGAGGAGTAATATTTTTGTATTTTTATATTTAACCATAGCCTAAGCAGTGAATTCAGAATACCTCTACCGTAACATCAGTGTGATTACGAAAATCCTTCTCTTGCCATTTTCCAGTCTGTAAACCAGACCTTTTCCTCGGCCACCACTGACTAGAGACATGTTTCAGGTTTCGTGTGACCCATTTCTCAATTTTTCAGGATCCCCTCTGTCTTTCTCTTCCATCACACATGAACACAACTCTAACACTTTCTTCAAAGAAGGAAAAAAGTATCAGAGAAATCCATTCTCATGTTCCCTCTCACATTCTTTCTTCGGTTCTCATGCACACTCCACCCATCCGTTTATTTAGACATTCACTAAAAAGATATGTACCTGGTACCTTTGGCTTTAAATTCAGAAACGGGCAAAAGTACTTGCTTCAGCTGGATTTTTGAACCTGTGAATTGCAAATAACCATGTTCCCTTTCTGCCTTTCTTTCTCCCAAACCTCCCAGTCCATAATGGGCTAGGTAACCTTGAGCAAGTAACTTCATTTTTACTGATCTTTTTCCTCCTATGCGTTATCCAGTTGAATGAGATAATTCTTATAGTACCGTCCAACTCCAAATTTCTACATTTCCAAGATATATGTTTGAGATTTTCAGCATTACTTAAGAAGAAAAGCTAAAAGGAAGCTGCTGTTGATGCCAACAATATTATCATCTCCTTGAAGTACAGCCATGCCACCCTGGACTACTTAACAAGACTGAGATGACAGAAGAAGAATGACAATGAGCTAGCCCACTGGTCCCACCTCCCACCTGGTCAACATTATTTCAATGTGGAAAGAGCAACTGCTGGGGCTCTAGCTGTACCTCGATTCGACAGTTAAAGGCAAAGTACGGTTGAGATTCAATTTCTCACTCATAAAGCATTAGAGACTTTTCCACTATAATTAAATTCCTGCATTACAACCACATGCATGGTTTCCAGCAGAACAAAAAACAAACAGCTTTTGTATAATTGATTAGAACCGGGGAAAAGGAGTTTGTCTCCCTCTTAGCCGCAACAGAAATCTCATAGCCTTTTCTGCCTCTTTGCCTCCCCTGGATTATGTGCGCCCAACTGGCCAGCAGTGGGCTGCACAACTGCCAAAGTGCATGCCAGCTCCACCCGCAAATATCTGACTGATATCCCAGTTTTCTTCAAACTCTGTGTGGAGAGAGGAGAGGTAAGGTGGGGCTGTGGTAATTATCCAGTTAGACAAGTGAGCATTTAAGATGCATTCAAGTCCTGGTGTGGAACCAGAACTTAGAAATGTAAATCTATCATTTAATTGCCTAAAAGGAAAAAAAAAAAAAAAAAAAAAAAAGTGTTGCTTCCCTTCCTGTACCTGCAATCAGTCTCTTTTCTTCCCAAGCAGACAGCTTCACAAGGACCATCTCTACAATCATCTCCCTACTGGGGCCGTTCACTTTAAGCGGCACTTTTAGAAATGATGTACAAATAAATGTTACAATACAGAGTTTAGACTGATGCAGCCTTCCTACTAACTGCTGCGCAACTGTCCGTAAGTCCCTCAGCATTTCAGAGACAGATAAACGCTGTCACAGTCACCAATAACAAATCTGGCCAGCAGCCACACTCCCACCTCTTTCTACCACTTTCTCTGTCTTAGGATGAGGGTATGATGGGGAAGAAAGGAATTTCCAAGCACAAATATGATACATTCTACAGGTAACATTTTCTGTCCTTCCTATCTATAGTTTGGCAACATTAATCCCCAGAAGTGGTCGCCACTGGAAAAAACAGAGGCTACAATGGAAATAACCAGGTAAAATATCTTCATTCATAGGATCCTGATGTTTAAGAAATAGGAATTACATTTGCAATTCAGTGTAAAAGTAATCGAATGATTAAATTAAAATTTTTAAGTTGAAACTCAGAAAAATCTAGCAAGCGTCTACCCATAAACTAGAATCAATCTCTCCCTCCTTCCCTCTCTCTCTCTCTCTCTCTCTCTCTCTCTCTCTCTCTCTCTCACACACACACACACACACACACACACACACGCACACACACGGCATACATGTGTAAATATATAAACTGGTCTATCCCCACAAGTAACTGAACTTTTTTCAGCAATCTAATTGTTCTTATTCTCTGTTTAGAATTCTACTTCTGAATTCGCTCAAAGTCGCAAAATAGAGTCAGAGCCTTTCTGGGGTTATAGATGAAGTTCTAGGAATTTAAGGCAGGTCGTTTTCAAAAGCTTTTCTTTTTCTCTCTGAATCCAATCAGAGGCTAGTTCTCTACTTTCACTCACTTCATCAACTGCTCCTTTATTGTACAGGATTTGCTAGTCCTGTGCTGGGGCTCAACACAGACCTCCAGGAAATCTCACCAGGATATGAGAGGTGACAGGTGGGATGGAAACCACTTGCCAGGCCAGCTCTGTGGCGGAGAAGCTGCCTGGGGCACCACCAGCTTGCCTGTACTTCGGAAACGGCAGGCTGCAGCCCTTTGCCCTCCAACAACCCACACTGTATCTCCCTCCTGTATTATTAGTGCCTCCTGGTCTGAATTAACGCCCGCCTCCTTATTAACCGTCCCCAGACATGGTGACCGCCAGCTACTGCCCCCCCCACCTAGCCTCTAACCTACCGCTGTACCTGGTATTTTTCATTCATACACTGAATACCAACTTTTCATATCACTCACACTCGCAATCTTGCTCCAACCTTCGGTACCTGGGTAAGCCCTTGATGTCAAGACAACTCACATGTTTCTACCAGGCAGACAAATAAATCAGCCCCCCGCCCCTTTTTTCTTGTGCTATGTTTTATCTTTCCTGCGCTCTCCACTGCAGCTCCCTGCAGCCTCAGGGCCCTGGCCTGAGCCCAATCAGTCTATCGCATTATAGACGGACGGTCAAAATCTAGCAGAGTCTCAGCCCCTAGTGACACTAACAACTGTGTCAAGGACCACACAAGGCCACAATTGATCCTGCACTCTTTCACCAGATGAGCGAATCTGGAGAACAGTGAGCCTGGGCAGATGGTTTTCCAGAGCAGATGAGCCTTCTCTGTGTGGGCCTTCATCTCCATGACAAGGCTGCATCCCAGGGACAGGGCTTCAGGTCCTCAGACGGAACCAGCAGGATCACAACGAGTACAGAACTCAAAAGGTGTATGATCTATGATCTCCAGGTGGAGGGCAGGTGAGGAAGGAGACCAGCACGTGAGAAGGGAGAGAAGCAATGGGAGACAGCGGATCTGAATGGCCACAACTTAGCTGAGCTCGACGGGCACTTCCCAGCACTGCCTTCCCCCCACGATGCCCCAGCCCCTGGGTTATCAGGACGGCCTGCTGAGACACAGAAGGGAGACGTGCAGCGGCAGTCACATCCAGTTCACACGCAGAAGGTCAATACCGAGCTCCAGATGCAGGCACAACTCACACACACGGTTGCTGGTGTGCTGCCGCACCTTGCAGGTCCAGGGCAAGTCTGCCCATATTGCTGCAGCTCCCGCAAGATCTCTCCATCAGCTCATCTGATTACCAGGCCATGATGTGTGTAACTCGGGGCGGGGTGCCAGCTTCTCCTCCAGTCTGCAGCATCCCCAAGGTTGGAAGCTTGTCCACAGTGAAGAATCTACGTGGGGTCTGCTCATCCTCCAGTGTGCCCTCACTCTCCTGCTCATCCTTCCTTCCTGCCCTGCAGACTCCAGGTCTATCACCAAATATACAGAAGCAACAGCAACCATATATATCATGCTTAACTAGTTGCTACAACTGGATGAGGTCAAATCCAGATGCTAAATCCCATATTCTGTACCATTCCCATGCCCCCATTTCCCTGATCAAACCATGACTGATACCGAATTTGGTACCAGAACTAATTCAGGAAAACAAAGCATGTTGAATGTTAACAATCAATGGACTTCCAAATTGGAATCTCTGTGAGTTCTACTTCCATTAGGCTGTAAGGTATCCTGACGGACTAAATTATGTATAAGACAAAGAACTGCACTCATTGTAGAGTCAATAATTATTCATGATTTTATTAAACAAAAGTCCCTTTAGAGAAGAGTGAGAAATTAATTCTTAGCTAACATCAGCTTAGGGGAGGGAAAAGAGGTTACTTTTTTTTTTAATGTACATATGTTGATAATATAAAATTAACCACATAGATATTACACTTCCATAAATGCTTTTAATAATCAATTGCTATGTTGCTTTAATACTATAACGTTCTCATTAAATCAACACGGCTTAACTAAAATGGTCATGTTTAAAAGATGCTCATATCATTTTTATGATCACTCTTGAAATTTTCTGGTAAAATATATCATATAATGACTTTGATAATGTACTCTAAATAGGATGACATAAAGCTGAGCAGAAAAATGACTATAATCGAGTGTCCAGAGAATGAAAATGTGTGAGCAAGTGAAAGCATGAAAGCAGATGAGGCAAGAGAGAGACAGAGGAGAAGGAAAGAGAAAATTATTTGGACACAAAAATGAGCTTCAACAGATTCTAGCCGAAATATTTAATGACATCACTGAATATCACATTTACCATGAACTGCAAGAGGAAACTGTACAGGGCACTTTTATGCTCAGCCAAAGAAAAGAAAATATACTTCGTATTTACTGTGAATTTTTTTTTAAATATAAGATTGTAACTTTTTCTTGGTTGCGCCTATTTCCTCCAGTCAACGTGACACCGTCATTCAAAGCCAAACGTCGCTTCATATGCGAACCCATCCATGGCCCACATCAACTCTGTTTCATGAGATATATTATAGTATTAATCACATCAAATTGTAGTAACTTATTCTGCCTGTCCCTGAGATGACGAAGACTTGAGGTCAGAGTCTAAATTTAATTTGAATGTGCAGCCCCGTGTCTAGCAAATAATAAATGCTAAATATAGGTCTGCTGGATTAATCACACTGCGGGATAGGTGTGATGATTAATTTTGTTCAACCTGACTGGGCCACAGGGTGCCCACGTTAAACATGATTTCTAGTGTGTCTGTAAGGGTGTTTCTGGAGGAGATCAGCGTTTGAATCGGTGAACTTAGTAAGTAGCCTGCCCTCCCCAATGTGGGTGGGTATCACCCAATCGGTTGAGGACCCAGAGAGATCAAAAAGTGAAGGAAGAGACAAGCCAGTCCTTGCACACTTAAGCAAGGACATCAGCCTTCAGTCTTTGGACCTGGATTTTTATACCGTTGGCTCCCCTGCTTCTCAGGTCCTTGGACTCAGACTGGAATTGTACACTGGGTTTCCAGGGTCTCCAGCTTATGGATGGCAGATCATGGGACTTCTCCGTCTCCATAATCACATGAATCAATTCCTTATAATAAATCATATCTATCATCCAGGATATATACACCTCCTGTTGGTTCTGTTTCTCTGGAGAACCCTGATTAATAGGAGAGGAGGTGTTGGCATTCTATGCATGAACCAACCACCACAGCATATCCAATGTCTTCAGGAATTTTATTTCCTCCAAGAAAAAGCCCAATGTATCTATTCCTTATCAACAGAGAGGAATAATTTGGAAGTCCTCAGTCAAACCCCAAAACCAGAAGCTGACAATATTAAGTAGGACACCCAGTACCCCCCAGGTGTGCTGCTACATCCCAACAGATCTTCAGTCAAAGGAAAAAATATATACAAATACTGGCCCGAGTAGCAAATTTTCCGAAATACAATTAACATGGCTTAAAATAATAAAAACAGCCATTTTAATGGGCACTTAGTAATTGCCAAGCAATATGCAAACACATTTAACCTTCTCATTTAACCCTCACAAGAATTTTCTCCTTTAGCCTTCACAACCAGTTTGCAGAGAAGGCATGACTATCATCATTTCCACATCACAGACAGGACAATCAAGAATAGAAGCCAGGTGAATCCCTGACACAGCCACAGTGAAAAACCAGGAGGCTTGAGGACACAGCCAAGCTCTTAAACTCTACGGCATCTAACTATTACTTACTGATGGGGCGCCTGGGTGGCTCAGTCATTTAAGCGGCCAGCTTCGGCTCAGGTCATGATCTCATGGTTCCCGGGTTCAAATCCTGCATTGGGCTCTGTGCTGACAGCTTGGAGCCTGGAGCCTGCTTCGGATTCTGTGTCTCCCTCTCTCTCTGCCCCTCTCCCACTCATTGTGTGTGTCTCTCTCTCTCAAAAATAAATAAACATTAAAAAATAAAAATAAAAAATAAACGATTTCTTACCAGAAACGGCAATGTTAAGGATTTTTTATACCCTTCCTTTAACACTCACTGAAAAATTTTAAAGCAAATTTAGAAAAAATGAAAAAAGAAACTCCACCTTCTGTGAGAGCAAAAACAGTCAGAAACCCAGACTGACAAATAAAGCACAGCTATCAAAGACTGTGAAATCTGGGAAGCTCCTGGGAACTGACAGACACCTCCTCAGACCTCGAGCAAAACAGAGAATTTCCTAAAGGTAAAAATCACAGTTATGACCGGCCTATCCAGTGAAAGTAGAGACAGTCGTACTAAAAGAGCAAATACACAGACACAGCATTATCTTTTTTCCACCAAGTCCAGCTCGGTCATGAAGTGAGTCCACTTGAAATGGAAAGGCAGTCAGGAGCCTTTATCTCAAGAGTCCTTTACCGTATGATGGAAACAGGGATGACTCTGGAAATGACAGCTTTATTTAAAGAGTATATGAAATAACAAAGTCAAGTCAAAGATCTGGACTCCTCTGGCTCATACCCAAACTATTGGTGACCTTGCCCATGACACTACCTGCAACAGTAGCAAATACTGGCCCCATTCAAAGATGGGTAATGACCACAGGCCACAAGGGAACTGTGCATAAAAGCAGCAAATGTCAAAAGCAAAAGAGAAATATAAGTAAAAAGCCAGTGAAGGACAAACATCAACAGGAGGAATTACCCAAGGAAACAGATGAAGAATTTGGACAAATAACACTCCATGAAATAATAATAATAAAAAAAAAAATGTTCAAGAAGAAGTACAAGGGTTAGAATGATAAAATACAACTAAAACAGATGAAAATCAGCTGATAGCTATAAAATGCTAAGAGATGATACTATAGAGATGCTGTTTAAAAAGCCACCTCGGGAACTAAACATTAATGAAGAATTTGAATGCATTATAAGAAGAAAGGATCCTGGGAAAACACAGTAAGTGAAATCAAAAAGTTAAAGATGAAGAGGTGCCTAGGAGGCTCAGTCAATTGAACATCTCACTCTTGATTTTGGCTCAGGTCAAGGTCATGGTCTTGGGGATCGCACCCCACATCAGGCTCTGCATTGACTGTGCAGAGTCTGCTTGGGGTTCTCTCTCTCCCTCTCTCTTTCTGCCCCTCCCTGCCTCTCTCTCTCTCTCTCTCTCAAAATAAATAAATAAGCTATAATATCTATCTATATATATATAAATACACACACACATATATATATTTTTTAATATAAAGTTAAAGATGAAAACTACAGATATGAAAAACCAAGGAGAAACATTTTATGTATTTTCAGGATTACCAAAGAGGAGAACAAAACAAAAAGAAAATATATTTTAAATATAATTTAAAAGTCTGAAGATATAAAAAGAGACTGTTTCTCAGAGTTTAATGTTAGGATCCAGGAAAAACCGACACAGAATCATAAAAGCTAAGACAAAATCGATGAAGTTACTGAACTTTCTAGCAAACTAAAAATAGTCCATAGACGTCTGAACAAAACCAAAACAAGAACAAGTAAGATGTCAGTTTGCTCCAGTCTTCACGGTGACACCAAATGCCAGATAGAAATGTTTCCATATTTCTGAGAAAAATAAGAATTAAGACTAAATAGCTTTGATAATTATGGTTCATAATCCCTAATAATAAAGAAATAAATGGTAATAACCTTAATCTTAAAAGGGTAGTCAAACAAGAGGAGAGAAAAAGGGTGTAGAAAGTAATGTCATCAATTCTCCCATTTTTTTCCTAGCAAAAAGTCAAACGATGCTATTTAAAGTTAAATTCAGTCATTTAAAAAAACAAAAAAACAAAAACCCAGAACTGAAAGGGGTTTTATCCCCTTAACTTTTTTGTTAATTGAAGCATAGCTGACATACATATTAGCTTCAGGTATACAACATATTGATCAGACAACTCCATTCTATTCATTACTCAGTGCTCACCGTGATAAGCATAGTTAACACCTGTCTCTATATAATGTTATTACAATATTATTGTCTATATTCCCTGCACTGTACTTTTCATCTCCATGACTTAACTTATAACTGGAAGTTTGTACCTCTTAATCCCCGTCATCTATTTCACTCATCCCCCCCTCAACCAACTTTCCTCCAGCAAACACCAGTTTGTTCTCTATATTTAAGAGTCTAGAGGTGCCTGGGTGGCTCAGCTGATTAAGCTTCTGACTCTTGATTTCGGCTCAGGTCATGATCCCAGGGCATGGAATCAAGTCCTGTATGAGCACGGAGCCTACTTAAGATTCTCTCTCCCTCTGCCCCTAATCCTCCCCCTGCTTGTGCAAGCGTGTGTGCGCTCTCTCAATAAAATTTTTTTTTAAAAAGTTCGTCAAGTAATAGCATCACATTGGTGAAAGGACACTATTTTGAAATTAATAAGTCCCTTCAGTTTAGGTTCAGTTTCTATGGTGCAGTCACTCTGGAAAATAGTGTGGAAGTTCCTCAAAAAAATTAAAAATAGTTCTATGCTATGACCTAGCAATAGCACTGCTAGGAATTTACCCAAGGGATACAGGAGTGCTGATGCATAGGGGCACTTGTACCCCAATGTTTATAGTAGCCAAATTTCAACAATAGCCAAATTTCAACAATAGCCAAAACACAGTGGCCACTTTCAACAATAGCCAAATTGTGGAAAGAGCCTAAATGTCCATCAACTGACAAATGGATAAAGAAGATGTGGTTTATATATACAATGGAATACTACTTGGCAATGACATCTGGCCATTTGTAGCAACGTAGATGGAACTGTAGAGTGTTATGCTAAGTGAAATAAATCAGGCAGAGAAAGACAAATATCATGTTTTTACACTTATGTGAATCTTGAGAAACTTAATAGAGGACCAGGGGGGAGCGGAAGGGGAAAAAAAAAAGTTAGAGAGGGAAGGAGGCAAACCATAAGAGACTCTTGAATACTGAGAACAAACTGAGGGTTGATGGGGGGTGAGGGGAGAGGGGAAAGTGGGTGATGGCCATCCAGGGCATTTATTGGGATGAGCACTGGGTATTGTATGGAAACCAATTTGACAATAAATTATATATATGTATATATATATATACATATATATATATATATATATATATACACACACACAATAAATAAAATAAATTCCGTTTCTATTTCTTCTACTATATCAGAAGCAGCCTGAAAAAATAACTCATTAGAAAGACCAAGAATAAATACCATATTTTTTGTAAAACCAACTCTTGTATTTACTTTTACTTGTATATATGCACACAGAGAAGTAAATAATGTTCGCCATATGTTAAAAGGTATGAGGCAAGGAGATGATGGGGCTCTGCCTGCTTTAATGTTTTAAAAATGAGCAATGCATGGTCTTTTCAAATCATAAAGCCATTATTCTACTTCAATAATCGCATGATATTTCTCCCATCCTTGTATATCATTTTGTTCTCATTTCCCAGATAAGAGAAATTAAACATGCAAAGGTGAAAGGATTTGATGAAACAGTGACCCAATTCAGGATGATATTTTAATAAATATGTGATATACCTAATAGTTTTGATCATTATCAAATCTACTGATTTGGCTCAATAAGAGGAAGAACTTGTAATATAATTATATATGTCTGGAAATAGATTAACTGCTTCATACAGTAGGAAATTCCAAAGTGTGCTCAATGTGAGGTTGAAGTAACCAACCAACTCTTCTAGAAGGTGATCACACACCAGTCACACGTTAAGAGTTAGTGAGCTTTGAGGGCACTTCAGTTCTGAAAATGTTTGCCTTTGTGGTGCGATGTCATACAACAAAGCTGTGAACCTCTGTCTTCTGCTACAGAAATTATAGTATCAGTATCACACTCACATTTACAACTCTATCCTTTAAATCATTTTCACGAATATGTCATACTTAGGTACCCCCCATAACAACTCTTGACATAGGACACGTGTTCTTAGTTCCAGTATGCAGTTGAGAAAATTAAAATTCAGAAAGACGTCACTGGTCCATGATCATACACACAGATCACTGCAGAGCCAAGACTTGCTTTTCTTTGTTTTGTTTGTTTATTTTATTCCACGTTTATTGCCCAGGCAGCCACTCTACATACACGTAGAGGAGCCCAGCGCTGACCACGTGTTTGCATTTACATTACCTGGAGCTTTCTGAGCAACTATGCCTACTTAGTTCAACAGGGAATAAAGACTAGGTTGCTGCTATCTCTTCTATCCTGTGTGAGGAAAGAGCCTCGGAACGTCACAGAAAAGAAATTTAAAACAACCACGCTACGTACGCCCATCACTACGTTATAAACTTTTTTTTTTTTTTGTAGGAAATTAAAGCTTTCTCAGAAAAGCTTGCTATTGTCCTCACAGTTTCCAAATATAAGAAGTAAAAGTCATCCACTACAAATGCTGGATGGTTTAAGCAGCTGTTCATCAGAGGTAGGCACAGAGCAAAAGTTTTACTGTGAACTCTGATGAGCTGGGCTAACGTATATGCATGAGTGTTTTGGACACCTGCTCTACGCCAGCAGCTGAGAAGCACTTGGTAAACATATTGAAGCGGCTGGAAAACAAATGGAGCAGTGCCAGGTTTGTGGAGATGGGTCCACAAACAAGCCACCTCATTCACAAGGACAGCAACTGCTGAAATACATTCAAGAGCACATATACCATATTTTATGCCAATACTGGTGAGCAGGAAATAATGGAGGATGAGATCTTTTCTGAATTTATTTGAAGTTTAATAATGACAGACGGTAAGGGGACAAAACCAAGTGCAATGAAACTGAATAAAGGAACTTAAAAACTGAGTAAAGGAAAAAACTTCATGCAAATATATCTATTTTCTAAGGACAGAGAAGATCTTCATCTGTTCCTGGAAATAAACCTCTTGGTGTGGCCGCAAAAGGAATTCTGCAAATGCTATTTAGGCCATTTAAATATTAGAACCTAGGCAGAAAGGCACAACATGATATTCTGTGGCTCTTGGCAAGATTTTATCACCACTGGCAAACCAGAAATGTACTATATAGTTTTAAGAGCCACATTCAAATCTCTTTTCAATTATTAGACAGTGGCGATGTTTCTTCCACAGCGGACATTTTAAAACTTCCTCTTAATAGTGACCTTGTCAATACACCTAAAGTATATAAAAATTTTCAAACTCTGCAATTTTCTCCCAGAATTTTTTCCCAGAATCTCCCAAATCCCAGGCTTTGTTAAAACTAACAGCATCCGATTTAAGCAGGCTTAAAAAGAAGCACCAATGTATTCTCCGTTCTAAGGCATCTATAACTGAAAATACAGATCAAAAATATGAAAAACAGTAATAAGAAAAAAATAATCCTTGGGGCACCTGGGTGGCTTAGTAGGCAAGTGTCTGTCTGGCTCTTGATTTCAGCTCAGGTCATGATCTCACAGTTTTGTGAGTTTGAGCCCCGCACAGGCTCTGCACTGACAGCTCAGAGGCTGCTTGAGATTCTCCCTCTTTCCCTGCCCCTCCCTCGCTTGCATTCTGTCTCTCTCAAAATAAATAAATAAACTTAAAAAAAAAAAAAAAAAGAATTCTTTGTGACAAACACATTAAGTGAAATACTCATTGCTCCCTCCCCTATACAGACTTTTGAATAAGACTTTTATAAGCTAAGAGGCACAATCATTTAGAATGAATCACATAAGTTATAGTCAATCAAGATGATATTTTCAGAGTTTATCCTCAGGGTAAGTAGCAACACAATGATTCTCTTTGCCATCATCTTTAGTTGTCATAAAATTAGTTACAGAACAATGACACTGTCAAAATGTATAAACTCACAAAGTTAATACTGATCCATTCAAACATAAAAATTTAATAACCATCAAATGAAAACATAAAGTGATAGGATATCAACATCATATAAAAGGGATAAATACATCTGGCATGATAATGAGTGAAGAAGGTTTCCATGTTTACATAGGGATGAGACAGGACAATTTAAAGTTACTACCTCTGCCCCACTGGTCTTAAGGAGCACATAATATTAACTTTACGAATGGAATTATCAATGGGGTGCTGGTGTTAGTTGATGCCCAGCTCAAGAGTACCAATTGTTAGGGGCGCCTGGGTGGCTCAGTTGGTCAGGCAGCTGACTTCAGCTCAGGGCATGATCTCACGGTCTGTGAGTTTGAGCCCCGTGTCGGGGTCTGTGCTGACAGCTCAGAGCCTGGAGCCTGCTTCGGATTCTGTGTCTCCCTCTCTCTCTGCTCCTCCCCTGCTTGTGCTCTATCTCTCTCTGTCTCTCAAAAATAAATAAATGTTAAGAAAACATTTTTTAAAAAAAGAGTACCAACTGTTAAATTTTAAGGATCCTTGCAGGCTGGTTATTAAAATCACTGAAACCAGCCACAATGGGAATTGACAAGCACTACAGATTGGACCTCCACACCCCACCACCCAGAGCCCCTTTAACAGAACCTCACTGATCCACACAGAAATAAATACACAGTACGATTAATTCTCACAAAGTAAATTCTCCCATGTAGGCAATACTAGAGTCAAGAAAAAGAACATCACCATAAAACCAGAAGTCTCCCTTGTATCATCCGTGAATCAATACTCCCTCTAGGTGTCTGCAAATCTTCCAGATACAAATACTAGAAAGGAGTAATTTTAGCAACGACGAGGGAAGAAGAGAACATTAAACGAAACATATAACCTGGAAAATCATTTGGAAGCAACTGTGAGGGTGGGCTGGCAGAAAAAGACATGGCATGATGTACACAGACTTGACAAGAGCAGGAGCAGTGGAGAAAGGAAAATATGAAACTGCAGGTGTTGTGCAGCTATCCAAGGGTTATGAGACACATGTCTGTGTACCAAACCTGTTCAGTATAAAAACCTTACGAAATGGAGATCGTTGAACATACTGTACTTTTCTTTGTATCACCTATGATTTTTATATTATAACTAGCATGAAGTCTGAGAAAAGCTCAAATAAATGCCACACAAAAAGTGATGGCCAGCAGTTGATTACTGTTGAAATTCACAAGATTTTTTCTTTCCCCTCTAGTTTAGTGTGGCACCTGTCTATAAGGAACCAAAGTGAGAAGACTTTCCTAATCATCCCCCTCCTCTGAGCAAAGCTGATGGGCTGGCAAGAGGACAACATTTGACAGCAATCAATACTATGTCACATGGTGCTGGTATCAGGATTACGCTCATAGGAACCAATGTATGTTACACAGACTCTGGCTTCTTTGGTTTTTCTCTGTCCCAGTGAGGAGTTGTATTCAGTGGTCCTCCATTTCTTAATATTCATCAACAAGCTGACTCTCTAATTCCAGCTTAAGTCCTAGAAACTGATGACAGCCACACTTGCACAAAAGAGGGTTGCCTCCTTACAAAGGTCTTAATATTTAAGGGTTTAAAAATTAAAAATTACACTTTACAGACAGATGTATGGATCAGAGTATTGACCTCTGTCTCCTACACAGACGCAGAAGTGCTCTAATGAGAATCACTGCCACAAAGTAATGTGCAACAGAAGATTTTCACCAGAGTTAGAAAATGTGACCAACCAACCTTTATTGTTTTCCTCTTCATATGGGTATTCATTCATCCATTTGTCTCCAGAGTCACATTGATCCTGCAAGAAGAACACAGAAACAAATCATGAGAGTAAGTTCCACATGTTGAGGACATCCTTCCACTGGGGGTGAAACACTTATTCTGCAATTCTTTACACTCTTGATTAGTGAATGACGTCATGAAAACATAAGTGAAGAATATTTTTGTCTTTAGTTGTCTTCTGCTTGCTCTTTACCAGCCATGTAAAGGGCAAAGTGGAGAGATGAGGGGATAGGAGCGGGACCTCCAACTGTGACAGCTCCTGGGCACAAGATAATGAAGATCTGGATAAAGATAAGAAAGGAAGGGAAGAAAAAGAAAGGGAGGTGACAGAGACAGAAAGGTGAGGAGAAAATGGCAGGAATCGGTGTAAAAGCAAATTTCATATATGAAAGAAGTCACAAATACTCCCCACTGGAGTACTTTGCTCCCTTATTCTTAGCAATCAAGAGATTTCTAAAGTAATGCTGTTTTCCAGAGGAAATGATCTTTTTTTTTTTTTTTTTTTCCTCTTTACAGTTGGTATAAATATGCAGCATAATTAATATGAATACTTTCTGGTGCCTTCATGTTGGTTAATACCCAAGTAACTTTTTAAAAACTGATCTGATACATGCTGCTTCTTA
Source organism: Panthera leo (assembly GCF_018350215.1). Taxonomy (NCBI): domain Eukaryota; kingdom Metazoa; phylum Chordata; class Mammalia; order Carnivora; family Felidae; genus Panthera; species Panthera leo. The sequence continues at coordinate 48,290,454 of NC_056679.1, forward strand.
AAAGCTCCCATACCCCCAGGATCATGTGGATCTCACCAAATATAATTCAGTATCGCTGGATTAGAAGGTTCTGATTACAATAAACTGTTTGCGCCACTTGGAGGTATCTCGAAAGTCCTATTTATTTTCACTCAGCATTATGTAACGTGCTTCAGAATTTCCATTTCATGAGGCAAATTTTCACTGGCATTCCGTTAAGCCAGCTTAGTAGGCATAGTTGACTTTTTTTTTCTTCATTCGGAATTATACTCAAGAGGGGCCACGTCTTCCTGTTCTTACCTGCACCCATTCCGTGCCAGTGTGTAATCAGTGTAGCCCTGGGCCAAGCTTCCTTTGCATGTAATTTCATACATTTGAACAGAAAAGGGGTTCACTCACTCATAGGGCCTTAAATGAAATGTGGCACAACTCTATGGGCTTGGTCTGTAAGGGGACTGGCCTTTAATTTTATTCCAGTTTTAAATCAATCAATCAATTTCTCTCCCCCCGTCCGCTCTCTTCCTCCCCACTTCTGTGTGTGTGCTTATATTTATATTTATATTTATATAAAAAGATATATGTCTCATGTCTCAAAATGCATCTTCTCGTATATACTACAGCTTTTACTACTAGAAATGTTACTAAAAAGCAATAAAAATGCAATACTTTAACATTACAGTGTCAAACTAGAAAAATTCTCTTGAAATTCAGAGTGTCTAATTCTTCTATCTTACATTTTGAAATCATAATATGGTATCCCTGGAAAGAATTAAAAAGTCATCCATAGCACCACGTTCTTATCAAACACGTCTTGTTCTTTCTAGTCTTCAAAACAGATTTAACTCAATCAGTCCCAACTTAGCAGAAGGTATCAGGTATGTCAAAAACTGGCTTCAATCTTACATTCCAGTTTTGTAATTTGTTTTCCCATACTTTGATATATACTCTGGCTATTTTCACATGATACCCACCTTACTAATGATCAATCCAAAATTCGTAATACTCCACTGTAGGGATAACTTACTCCCTAGTTTTTGTCTAATAATTTATGATTCCGCACTACTACGGATAACATTTAAACATCCTCCTGCGTAAATCTGGCATACACTGGGGCCTCCGCAAGACTGGATGTTGCCTTTAAGCAACTAGAAAGCACGCCCTCTCTGGGCAGACACAGAAGGACTCTGGGACACGGACAGGCTTTCTTCAGCAGGGAGGGCCTGGCAAGGACAGCCCAGGGTAGGTTGTCACCAGCGCTCACCCCTCAGCCAGGCACCCTCAGCCTACACTCCTGTGCATGGCTGCTCTAGTCTGCACCTTTCATTACTGCCTTAGAATATACTTCTACAAGTATAATTACTGGATCAAAATAATAGAAACTGCCCTCCCCCCAATTTTCAAACTATCTTTTTTAAAGTAGACTATACCAATTTATATTCCCAACAGAAGAAGCAGCGCATGCTAACATAGCGCCATTCCCAACTTTATTTCCTGAAACACAGCACGCTCCCTGGCACGTTCCAGGGAATCGGTAAACGCCTGTCAAGTGAGCAAGTGAGGGTAATAATGACTAATGGAAGAAAAATAAAGTAAACCCCTCTATCAATCATGTGGATTTTTCTTAGCCAAGTAACTAGGGCCTTCATTATATAATTTGTATTTTTAGTTAACATTAATCTGGTGACTTAAAGAAACAGTAAATTATGTGAACTACACATAACACACTATCCCACATTTTGACAGCATTTTCGGATTTACAAAGTAGCCCAGTGATGTAATTTGTACTAAAGGCAGTTCTGTGACTTGAGTACATGGACTATTTTCAGATCCATTTGACAATGAAGATCAGAGATTAATTTTGCACCCAAGGTAACTAGCTGGATAATGTCAGGGTCCTTACAAAACTCCTTATTTCCGCATCTCAGCAGGCCTCTCTGTGGTTCATCTTTGCAACCCCCTACAACTTACACGTAGACCTACGTTTGAAATCTGAGGAGTTCCCGGTATAATGCTAAGCTTAGTTTTCTGTTTAATCCAAGCTCCTCAAAGAGTGCGCAAGCTCATCTCTTGCACTGTAGCTCCCACCTCACACCCCTATAGTCACCTCTGTCATCCACTGGCCATTTGACCTGAAACAATTCATTCAACCGCTCTGAGCCGCCATTCCCTTCTCTGCAGAAGCAATGCTAACCATAAAGCCTGTTCTATCTACCCCATCTACCTCAACTGAAGCAGTGTCTGTACAGCCATCTGTGTTGTCATCCACGTAAGAAATACCGCTCTTCAGTCAATGGCCCAGATATTAAACAAGAAAACAACAGGATTTCCCAAAGTTGAGACCACGAAATAGACAGATGACTCTCTCTTTTACTCATGCTCAGGCGCCTTTGGGTTGTTCTCCAAACCCCTTCAAAATCAAGCCATGATATAAAATGGGGAAATGGCACATTTCCAACAACAGTTAATATCTCATCAATTTCCCAACTAAAAGATCACTTTAACTCTGCCAAATAGGTTTGTAAATATATCCAATAAGTCTTCTCAAAGCACAGAAGTTTTAAAGGCCACTGTCCTCATCAAAAATTCATCACACATGGTTTCGGTCCTTACTTTCCTAGCTTCAAAAATGATTCTCCATTGTCGGGTGAAGAAGCAGAAAAGAGCTGGTAACTTATTTCAATACAAAAAAAAAAAAAAAACAAAAAAACAAAAACCATGAGAAAGAAGAAAAGACACAGAATATTACATTTTGGAAAAAAAGTTTAGATTTACTTTTAAAAACAAATACTGCTGCCTATAGTATTAGTAAATATTCATCTATAAATGGTGAGTCTGGACAAACTGTAGCAAAAGAGAATGATTTTCTAAATTGTTACTTTCTAACTCTTGTTTTCTCCCCTAAAATTTCCTAAAAGGAATTCTAAGCTTCCTTTGTAACTCAAAGGAAGGACCCTGGACAACAGAAACGGCCAGAATGAAAGTGGATGCGACCCAACTTAATGAAAAGGGAGTTACACTTCAGAATAATGACCTCCAGGTACGGGCATTATATTACCCAGTAGTAACAGGCCGCTAGCTCTTCATCACATCTTAAATGATCTATTAGGTTCTCAATCTTAAAAGGTTAGTGTTTAATACATTCTAAATACTTCAGGACCCATAAGTACACTTGTTGCTAGTTCCTCTGAAAATCCCTTTACGTATCTTTAAATAGAGACAGAGAAACAAGTTTCCAAGGTGTTTATGGACGCCTGACTTGTCAGGGTATTTCACTTTCTGCCCCAAGGTAATTTAGTTGCTCTGTTTCAAGCAAATTGAATTCTGGTAATGGTACTGCGATCCCATCTGGAATTCTGTCTTCTAGATTCAGTTTTACAAATCACTGCTTCATTAGCTGTGATCTTGTGTTTTCAAGGGCTGATTAAAAAAAAAAAAAAAAAAGTCAAGTAATAAGGTTTATATACATATTCACATAACTTTTAAAGCCGATTAGGGAACCCGACAGGCAGGCTTGGTGCATTTAAGTTGAAGGTATTACGTAACCGATCCATCCTGGCCTTCCTGTGCATCAAGGTTTTTGATATATAAGTTGCCTTTTTTCATTTAAAGTTATTTCTGTTTTATCTGCTGCAGTGAGTTATCTTGGGAACTAAAAATATTTGAAGGTTAATCTAAATATTTCTGGAGATAAATGCAAATCTAAGTGCTACGTTTTCATAGCTATTTTGACTTAAAATGAAAAGAGATGCTGAAGACACAAAGCAGGGAGCTTGTTGCTAGGTGACAGGTGACATCTACCGTATCTTCTGAACTTGTACAACATGAGACATCTTACTGCTGAGAAAAGACACACAGATTTCTGTGGCACAAACATCATTTTCTATATGGAAGCAAACTCGTGTTCAGATATTCTTTAACATAGGCTGTAAGGAGTCAGCAATTTATGTCTATATGAATATCCAATTTTAGAGATGCCTCTCAGCACAAATAGGAAAACAGTTCTTTATTTTCCATTTGGGGTATACGGTTTTACCTTCTAAATAACATCTACATAGGAAATACATAAAATTTTCATGATTTGTAATGAAAGAGTGATCGTTATTTTTTGTACCTCACTTTATGCATTTTCAAACTTTTAATAGAAATCACCTCAACTAGGATAGGTGGAGTCCACAGAGAAAGCATTATTTCTATAATAAGTAATCCAATTTCCATTAAGTTTATTAATGGAAAATTAAGAGCAGCATAGCAAAGACCTGATGAATTAAAAAAGAAAATACAAAAAACTTCAATGTAGATTATTTCCTGGGTATATTTTACAATTACACACCTACTTTCTACAGTTACCTCCCTTCCCTGAGCACAAAGTTCCACCCCTGTTCTTTGACTCATCAGGCAATTCAAGCGACGATACACAGACATCAAGAACTCTTCTATACCCAGAATTTCAGGATCTCACGAGAATAAACGGCATGCTCTACTCCATCTGAGAAAGGTTGTGTGCTGCCGCGGAAAGGATCCAAACACGAACCCAGACAGAACCAACACCAGCGCTAGCACTTGGCAAAAATGTGCCTTAGGGCAAGCTGTTTAACTTTCCTATGCCCCTGTTCCTCATTTGTTCAAGTTATATCATAAAATCTCCTTTTTTAGGGGACAGGGGCTACGGACACTGGAAACAAGAATGCATACAATGTATACACCAGAAAATCTGGCACAAGCTAGTTACTCAACAAATGTCCATACCATCCCTATCCCTCATACTTACAATCAAGCACCCAATGGTCAAGGAACAATGAACAATGGTCAAGGAACAATGAGCTACTGGAATCCAAGTTACACTTCCTCGATACCACTGTCAACCACGGTTGTGCGTTTGCTACAGCAAGGTCCCGGGAATACACACGAGACAGAATCTCCACACTAGGCTCTCACAATACAGTGTCTCCAATTCATCAATTAAGAGAGTTCAATGATGTAACTGCTAATAGAAATAGGAGAAAGGGCATCTGAGGTCCTTAATAACCTAAATTCAATAATAATCCCTATGGAATTCTATTAGTTACATAGAAATCAACTGAAAATGCTCCGCTTTTAAAATTGTTCTTCTCTGCTTCCAGCTTTATGTTTCTCTGATTATGCTCCCCGCCCAAGAATGTTTCACTATCAACAAGAACAGACAATACAGAAAGAGCAAACTTTAAGAATTAAGGTCCCATTTGGAGGAAGGTATGCCTCAAAGCTTGAGCAATCATTTAAGAACAGAGTTCACTGAATAAACAGCCCATTTTCAGAAGGAAGAGGTAAAGCAAAAAGCACACTGACATGGAAATTACTCTTTCAATCTGTTTTCGACTTCCACTACACCGCATCATTCTATGCAGAGAACAAATAAACCTTTAAAAGAAAGTAACCATAGCAAATGAATTAAGCATTTCTTTTACATATATTGTGCTCAATAGAATGGTTTGAAAAGTAATTTATGCTATGCTCATATTCAAGCGTAATTGTCATTTTATCGGGACTGCACAGTCAAAAATCTGATTTGTATTGTAAAGGACTGACAAGATGATTAAATTTTGTCTTCATATGTCTAATTTACGTGATTTAGACTGCAACGCAAATATGAGCATGTGCAATTTGTACTTGCACATCAAACCATGGCAGAGAACACTCCACTCTGCCAAAAGGAACTTGGCCACACACATTTGCATTCCCATATGAAGAACACAGACAACCTTCTCTTAATCCTTTCTATCAGGATCCTTTCTATCATGCTAAACATACTAAAATCCCTGGAGTTTTTAAGGGGCTGGTGGGAGAAATGAAATAATAGGGTGCCAGTTCACTTCCCAACATTTTATGTAAGTATAGTGTGGTTGTGTGATGTATACATAAAAAAGCAAGCTGACAATTTTGAAAACAAATGAAAAGAAAATCATGATAAACACATATTTGGTACCAATTAAAAATGCATAATTCACACAAGCCTAAGAATTTCTCTACTATTTCACTTCAGTGGGTGTTGTCTGACCACAACAACGCATATATATTATGGGGTCATTACAAATTTTAGACACTAAGGATCTCTGACAGAGGCAAGAAAAATAAGTTGCCTTATTTAGTATGCAGTATACATATTTGGTTTTCCTATTAATTATTGCCTTCTATGTTTAACTTGCCAATACTAAGCAAGATAAATTCCATTCAAATGCATAGTAAACAGTTTGCTTAGGGAGTACATTTATTTTCTAGTCCATCACAACAATAGTTGATTTAAATATGTTGCTCTTATCCAGTTTTGAATTAATTCATGTGAAATAAAACAAATATTTATTAAATTGTGGGGGAAAACATTCCATCAAACTGTAAAACCTGAGTAGAAAAACAAATGGCACACATTTAATTACAGTTGACATTTAAATGAAATTTGCAATCTCAAAATATTTAACAATAATTAGAAAATATCAGACTTGAGATATTTTTAGGGTGCTTTTATGTGTAATCTCTCCAAATATCTGAACCCAGAGGAATTTAAGATATGCAGATTTTAAAACAGGACGTGAAAGACGGATCAAAGAACTTAATAGATCTGTGCTACTGACATTTTGATACAGTGATACAGAAACACAAGGATTTATTTGGTATTTTTAATGAATGTCTTACAGGTCTTGCCGTGTGCCTTACTGAACAAGAGTTTTGTCCAGCTGAACTCATCAATCCAGTTTGTGCATTCAGACATCACAATCATTACCCTATATAGCTCATAATCTGGTCCACCACAGATAGCTAGCTGTCATAATAAATACATTATCAATTAGTATTTCTCAATGATGAGCAAATTAGTAAACCGTCAAATGGACTGCATAACCATATGCTTCTCTCATGACTAAATAATAACAGAAAATCAAAATACTATTTGTTGAGAATGACACGATATATTAGGTTGATCGCTGTTTACAAGGTTCAAAGACTCCTTTAAAACCTGAAAAATACTGAAATTGGAAATCAACACAAATCTAATCCAAGTAATTGCTAGCAGATGATGAAGGTCCACTGACTTTTAATAGTAATTTCTATTACTATATATATATATATATATATATATATATATATATAGTATATATACGTACAACGTATACTGTATATATATATATATGTACAACATACATGTACCATATATATAAATATAATTCCGTTATTAATTCATCCACAAATTGCCTGTATGCCACAATACCTGATTTAGAGGAGCTCCCAGAAAACAAAGGTGCGACAAATATAAGTAAAATAATTATAACAATGATAGCTACCAGCCACTGAATATTTACCATATGTTTAACACTGACTAGGTGCTTTTATTATTTAATAAATTCATGTATAAAGCATATGACCTAGGGTTTAATTCCCACGTGTTACAATAAAAATAACTGTGATCAAAGCCCGTACTCTCTAACCTGTATCAAGTCACCTCCTGAGGAACCCCACAGCAGCTTTGAGGAAAGAACGATGTATCCTGGGAAGTTGAGGGAGCCCACTGAGACTTCACAGAGGATAAAACAAAGTTGAGTCTTGAAAAGTGGGAAAGCAGAGACATATCAGGAAAAGGGGAGGTACTGGGAATTAGTACATTTCAATCTGAGTTTCGGGACACTCCTATGGAGGAACATCCTAGAAACTGGCGTATTTACACGAGCCAGCCCAGGCTACCTAAAGAGGGGCTCTAATATGGAAAAGAAGCCTGTCATTTGGAAAGATTTACTTCAAGTAAATAATAAAAACAATTCTGCAAGTGTGACTTCTTGTGTCTCAGGGAGGCTGTCTTACAGTGTAAAGGGAATTATATGATGTATGCTAAATCAGGAACACTAAAGCAATTTCAAGAACGTAATGCTACAAAAAAAATGACTCGAAGATTTTTCTCATGAAAAATGTTATGTTCTGTGATTGAAGGTATTTCTAAACATCTCCAATACTCATAAATAAAATATTTCAAAATATTTATTCAATTATGAATCCATGAAAATATGCCCACAGAGAGTAAACACACGTGTGTGTGCATGTGTGCAGACACACACAGAGCCAAGCACTAGTTAAAAACTCTGACTGGAGAAATATTCCTGAAGTGGATGTAAGTTACATAGTTTATCTTTTTAAAAAAAACACTCCAGGGGCGCCTGGGTGGCTCAGTCGGTTGAGCGTCCGACTTCAGCTCAGGTCACGATCTCACGGTCCATGAGTTCGAGCTCCGCGTCAGGCTCTGGGCTGATGGCTCAGAGCCTGGAGCCTGCTTCCGATTCTGTGTCTCCCTCTCTCTCTGCCCCTCCCCCGTTCATGCTCTGTCTCTCTCTGTCTCAAAAATGAATAAATGTTAAAAAAAAATTTTTTTAAATAAATAAAAAAATAAAAATAAAAAAAACACTCCAGAAAATTTAAATGATTTTGAAAAATAATGGTGTAGCAGCCAAGGAGTATCAAAAGCATTTTGGAAAATACTCTCAAAACAAAAGTTGGCCACATGCAGCCTTAAAACCTATTTGGAGACATACATAAAACTAAAACACTAAAACCAGGATTAGCCCTATAAGTAAATAATATATGGATTAACCTCCATTCTAATTTTTAAGAAATGTTCACAAGTGAAACAACTATCAAATAATTATCATGAGTATGCAGGTTCCCTGCTCACCTGTATTTCCCCAATATGCATGGGCAATGTATTTAATTTAAATACAGTATCATTCAAAAAAACACCTGGGGCACCCAGGTGGCTCAGTCGGTTAAGCTTCTGACTTCAGTTCAGGTCATGATCTCATGGTATGTGAGTTCGAGCCCTACATCGGGCTCTGCACTGACAGTGTAGAGCCTGCTTAGGATTCTCTCCCCATCACCCTCTACCCCTCCCCCACTTGCATATGCACACGCTCTCTCCCCCTCTCTTGCTCTCTCTCTCTCTCTCTCAAAATAAATAAATAAAACTTTAAAAAGTCCTCTGATTTTTTAAAAGACAGTCCTTTAAATACTCTAACTTTACTCCCAAAGGTGGCTAACTACATCTTGGGAAATACAATGAGGGAAAGCTGCTGGCCAAAGAACTGAATTCAAATTGTTCTCTGAGTACAATGGTATTAATTCTCAGTAGTAGAGGAAGAGGAGGAGGAGGAGGAGGAGGAGGAGGAGGAGGAGGTGGAGGAGAAAGAATGGTTATAGCATCAGCAAACACACTGATTTCCACATGCTAGGAACTGTTCTAACTTCTAACTACTCTATATGTATATTCCTCACACCCTTGTGAGGTAGGTGGTATTATTGTCCTCATTTTACAGATGTGGTAACACACAAGCTAAGTAATCTGCTTACTAAGCAGCAGATCCAGGATTTTAAAATAAGCAGTTAAGATTTAGTCTTCATAATTTTAAATATTATGCTATGATGGTTCTTATAAACTTGGTATTATCCTGCATGCAATGGCATCTCTGTTTGTGGAAAATAAATAAGCAAGCCAACTGAAACAAGATAGTTTTGCTATTTTCCTCTTAAACAGATTAAAATGAGTATTTCTGAATTAAAAGCACAATCTCAAAGCCTTTTCCAATCAAAGAAAGGGAAAATATATTCCAAATCTGATTGTCATTTTAAATCTTGCCCAATACGCCAATAAAGCCAATGTTTTCAAAGGTTTTTCCCCTAATTAAAAAATAACACTTTCATTAACTCATCTAAGTTTTTAGAGATTTTAAGATTTTAGAATTTTTGTACACTCTTCTACATGAAACCGAAGATTATTGAATGGAATGAAAATCCTTTCTTCCTCTTCCTCACCAGAGATACCTAAATATATGCAAAGATACAAAAGAAACTTAACTTTTCACATCAGAAATAACCTGTATTTTTGATAATGTATCCAATGTAAAATAGCCCCCTCTGAAAATGCATTTCAAAGGAGTATTTCTGACCTGTGTCGGAGTCTGCTACCTCAAACAGCTATTAAAATACTTAATTTGAAAGATTAATTTATCCTAATCTTGGCTAAATATGTTTCCATCAGCTCAAGGTCCTTAAATGCAATGAAATACATTAGTTTCTTTTCTGATTCTGAAGATACTAAACATAACCTAATACTGAACAATCTCAATAAATTAACCAAATAACAAAAAGCTTACGCTCATACATAAAGCTAAGCAGAAATAAATCATGCTTTTGAACAGGTCATTTTCTAAAATACCATTAATATAACAAATAAATTTTATATTAATATATAATATAAAGTCCCTACATAATCATATGTACTGTTATTAATTCCCTCATTTATATAATAAATATTCTTTTCAATCACTAGCGATTCAGAAATGAAAAAGCCCTCACATATCATATATGTTAAAACTAAAAAAAAGGCTGGAGGCGGCCTGCTGCTATTTGAGAAACCACGGAGCCTGCTAAAAAAGCACTGGTAAATCTGGGGAACAGGAGATACCAGGTGCTGTGGTTTCACACCTACTTCATCTCTGCAAAAGCTCATGATATGGAGGATGAAAATAATTACATTTTGTTCGTGAGAACCAAGGAAATGACAACTTGCTAGTAATCAAGAATAGGGTTAAAATGAAGTACACACACAAATCTGCAGTTCAACTCTAATTTGCAAACAGCACTCAACCTGCATTCACCTAAACGAACACAAGGGTCACACAAGAGACCTTTCTGGATGCCAATCTTTGTCTGAAACATACTCATTTCCTTCAACTTGAAGGTTGCTGATTGCTTACTTCCATAATAGCATTTCTTTGATTTTCACTCATAACTCTCCAGTTTCAATATGCTTCAACTTTCAGGTTCACAAAATGCTTTATGACACACAGAGCATAGTTATCTTCCAAAATTCTCCCTGGTTTTAAGATGATGTGCTTTCCTTTGTTTGATCTCTGAGGAAGTTCAATGACCAGAGACTCAATTATTATTCCCAAATGAATATCTCTACACCTAATTTCCCACCAAAATGTGACTCTTTTTCCCACATAGGTATCACTGAATAATCTAACAAACACTTAGGTTCTTAGGATTTTTATCCAGATATTCTTATCATGTCTGGAATGGTGAGAGACACTAGAGATTTGCAGCCAAAACAGCTCCCTTACGCACAATTGGTTTACCATCTTAACCACAGGCAGAAAGCCTCACTTACTAGCACCCAATATGGAAGTCATTATTCTTTCTCCCCTTCAAATCCTTTTCCCAGTTTCCCACTGCAGTTTGTGAAACCATTAACATCCAGACCCTAGGACCTTGTTTATGAATCAATTTTAAGTTTCTTTTCTAACCAACATATAACAACAATCCTGCTTATTTTTTTCCGAAACCAGAATCTTCCAGTTGACTTCTGTAATTTTCCTTCACCACCTCAGCTCCCTTAGGCCCTCATTTAACAAATCTGGATTATTGTCAATCTATGTTGTCTCTAGCCTCTGCTCTTTCCAATGCACATTACAAAACAGACGAATATTTAAAATATTTCATCACGTTACTCCTGGTCTCAAGAATTTGTTATTTATAATTGCAGTGTCTAAATTTCTGTTGATGACCATGACCCTTCAAGAGAAGCTGAGGTTTCTTCTCCTTCCTCTAGGAGGAGTTTCATCACTCCCTCCAAGCAAATTCCTTCAGCAGGCTCACCTCTTCACATAAACACAAAAAAGCATTTGATAAAATGAACACACGGTAATCACTGTTTAACAACCTTAGACTGTAGAAAAAGAAGAAAACTGCATTAACTTGAAGAGTATCTATTTTTTTTAATGTTTATTTATTTTTTGAGGGGGAAGAGAGAGAAAGTGAGGAAGAGAGAACAAGCAGGGGAGGGCCAGAGGATCTAAAGCAGGCTCTGTGCTGACAGCAGAGAGCTTGATGTAGGGCCTGAACCCAAGAACCATGATCTCACCTGAGATCATGACCTGAGCCAAAGTCGGACACCCAACTGAAGGAGCCACCCAGGTGCTTGAAGAGTATCTATTTTAAAACCTACCACAAACATCACCTTTAATGGTGAAATGTTAAAGTTTTCTTCCCCCATTGAAATCAGAAAAAGGATATTTGTTACCACTATGTCAATACAACTTATGTTGTAGGTTTCAGCCGATATCATAAAGAATAAATAATTTTTTAATACAGATAATGAAAGGAAAAAGTAAAATTGTGATTATTCACAGGATAATTATTCACAGAAAGACTGTACTAACAGAAAATCCAAAGAATCTACAATCACAAAATTAATATTAACACATGAATTTATTAGCAAAGTCAATACACAAAAATCAATACACCAGAAAACAAAACCCTATAATTATAAATTTAAAAGCCAACAAAATTTCTCACATTAAAGAATTGAACAACTAAAAATATGAAAGACCTTGAAAACATCTACCTTGAAAAAACAAAACATTATTGGGAGACATTAAAGAAGTCCTAAACACATGGAGGGATAAACATGTTCATGGGAGGGAAAACTCAGTATTAAAATGCAAATTCTCCTTCAATTGATCTGTAGATTCAATAAAAATTGAATCTACTATTTGTGTGTATATTCGTATGTGTGTGTGTGTGTGTGCGCGCAGTAGAAACAGATTCCAAATTTTACTTTTTTTAATGTTTATATATTTATTAAGAGAGAGCGAGCGAGCACGGGGGAGGAGCAGAGAGACAGGGAGAGAGAGAATCCCAAGCAGGCTCCACGTTTTCAGCACAGAGCCCCATGTAGGACTCAATCCCACAAACCGTGAGATAATGACCTGAGCCAAAATCAAGAGTCGGTCACTTAACTGGTGCCCCCAGATTCCAAAGTTTAAGTCAACATGGAAAGAAATAAGAATAGCCTTGGTGATCTTAAAGAAAAAAGACAAAGTTGGGGAACTTATATTCTCATATCTCGACTTATAATAAAGTTCTAATAATTAAAATATTTTCGAAATATATAGGCCTAGATAAACTGATCAGTAAGCTCACACATCACCGAAAACTTAATTGAGATAAAGGTGGTACTGTCCTGCAACTAGGAAAAGATGCCTTTGTCAATAAATGGTACTCAGTCAACAGAATGCCATGCTGGGAAAAAATGTGAATTTTGACCTCTACCTCACAACATACACAAAAATCTATTCCAGGTAAATGCAGATACAAATATGAAAGGTAAAATAATAAAGTTTCTAGAAACAAAAGTAGAGAAGAAAATCATAATCTTGTGAGGGGCAGATATTCCTCAAACAGGATACCCAAAGCACTAATCATAAATTATAGACTAATAAAATGGACAATATTAAAATCGAGAACTTCTCTTCATCAAAATACATTATAGAAAGAATGGAAAGGCAACAGGCACAGAGAAGATATTTGCAATACATATATCTGACAAAATATCCAGAATATATAAAGAATTTCTACAGATCAATAAAAAATTACAGAAAACTCAATAGAAAAGATAAGCAAACAATTTGAAACGGGACTCTATGAAAATGGCCAATAAACACATGAAAATATTCTCAACCTCTTTGGTCATCATGCAAATGTAAACTCAATCACAATGAAATACCACTGCAAACACATCAGAAAGCCTAAAATTAACAAAACTGACAGCACCAAGTTCTAGTGATGATGTGGAAGAAATAAAACTCTCATATACTGTTGATATTAAGGGTAAACTATATACCTAATTAGAAAGCCATCAGTTTTTCTAAAGCTGAACATTTACATATCTAATTACCCAGTAATTCCACTACCTATCCCTCGGTACATACCCAACATAATTAAGTATATACATTCACAAAGTACATTTATGAGAAGATCACAGCTGACCTATGTGTAATAGCCAAAACTACATAAAACCCAAATGTCCATCAACAACAGAATGAATAAATTGTGGCATATTCAAATAATGATATATTACATAGCAAGAAGTAATGAATATGAAAAATAAAATTCATAACACAATATGGAATAAAATTAATCCACTTAAAAACCAGTTACAATGGGGCAAGTATGATTCCATTCACATAAGATTCAAAAAAGGCAAAACTAATTGATGGTGGTTGCATGTGGAGGGTAGTAAGAGATACAAGGGAGACTTCGAGGTTGGTAATGGTTGGTAGTAGGTATATCAGTGTGTCCAACTATGAAAATTTACAGAGGCACACCCTATGACTTACATAATTTTTGCACATATTTTATTTCATAAAAGCTAACTTAAATTTTTTTTCCTACATGAGAAAAGTTGATCATACCAATGTGTAATTTTAAGTCAGATTATCCAAGTTATTGAGTGCTGTCCAGTGTATGCATAGTCATTCCCAAGTGAGCTGTCACTTACGGACCAATTATCAAGTGGGAAGCTACATGAGGCATTCTTGGCCACAGGAAGGCAAGCAATTAGAAACACACCTGATACTCCAACTCTCTCGAATAACTTTGACACCCAGCAGCAGTTTTTAATGCAAGCAAATTATATGATGTGTTTTGTTTGGAGTTTCTGCTGTTCATAGCAATATGCTGAATTCTTGTAACTGACCACTCAACATTTATGTCAAATTAGATGGAGGGGTCCCTAGGTGGATTAGCTGTTGGGTGTCTGACTTCGGCTCAGGTCATGATCTCACAGTTTGTGAGTTCCAGCCCTGCATCGGGCTCCATGCTGTCAGTACAGACCCCACTTCAGATCCTTTGTACCCCTCTCTCTCTCTCTGCCCATCACCCGCTCTCAAAAACAAACATTTTTTTTTTTAAAACTTAGATGGAGAAAACAATCCAATCCTTCTTCCTTAACTTTATAGTACTGCAATACTACCATTAACTATTATTTCGGCTCAGGTCATGATCTCACAGTCATGAGATCGAGCCCCTCGTCAGGCTCCTCACTGGGCATGAAGCCTGCTTAAAATTCTGTCTACCCCCTTGCTCATAAATAAATAAATAAATAAATAAATAAATAAATAAATAAATAAATAAATGTGCAAGTCTACAAGACATAAGCTATGAACTGGAATAAATGAATACTGGTTGAAAGAGTTTGGGTTCTAACTTTGAATTGGTGAACTTAGAAATTTAGCCAAATTTCTCCCTCCTAGGGACTCCAAACCTGCTACAGGAATACAATGGATAATGTGTCAACTGTAACTTAGCAAGCCACTTAGCTTTACTATATGGCACTCTGAAGAGAAATTCTTAGGGGATCGAAAGGGGACAACAGAGTGAAGTATTTTCACTATTGCTAAAGCTGAGCCTATGGACACACCAGTAGTGACCGATCTGGAGGTGGCCTTGGAGAACCTGAAGGTGGGCAGGGAGTATTTCTTTTCTAAGCACAGTTCCATAAAGCACCGCAGTATAACGCAGTCTATCTGGGACTGTAAACAATTTCTTTCCCTACAGTTTTACCACAGCCAGAAATGAAAGCTCAGAAATCAATCTGCCACTTTGTCTTGTATAATTTAAAGAAGTGTATTATTTACAATAGTGCCTCCACAGTAAAACTATAATCCACAAATCAGGTATGTGCCAGGAGGTGCAGCAGGTGCTTTACACACATTATCTTAGGTGATCCTCACTGTGAAGAAAGGATATTAACCTCCACTTCTCACGTGAAGAAATGAAGTTTTATGGTTATCAACCTGCACATCTGGCATCTGAACACACGTGTGTCTTATCCCAAAGTCCACACTCTTTTCCTCATGACACAGCTCCTCTTCCCAGAAGCTTCTGAGCCGTGAGCCCGATGGATGTGCTATGCCAGAACAAACTGATACAGTTACAGATGTGGCCAGATTTCAGGAATGCCACCAAGCACTCAAAGGGCACAAATCGTCACTGCAGCATTACTTTGTGGATCAAGCAGCCACCGAAGAGACCGCTGTTTGTGTTCTCCAGTCTGAGCAGGAGCCACTGACAGGGGGGAGGCTTGCCGGCTGCTACTCCTTGGGCAGCATTTCTCCATGTCTGCTCTGTGGACTACAGGATCCAAATTAAAGTGTAACAGAGTTCTCATTTTCCAGTGCATTTGGTCTTCAATGTAGGTCTTTAATATTTTTCTGAGATTTTATGCAGGAACACTCCCTCCTGCAGTTCCAGAAGCCTAGAAGTTACTGGAAAGTTAACCCTCCTGTTTTCGTAGGACCATGAACACTAACTGCAGAGTTTGTCAGGGGCACTTAGACTTCCTTAAATCACTTTATTCACCTCATGCTCAAATTAGCCTCCGTGCTGCCCTCAATTCAAAACTTACCTTTTCTATTTCCAAGTTATACGGCCATGGCCTAATCACATCTCTCTAAAACTCAGTTTTTCCACAACCACAAAAAGGGCTGATATTAATGCCCACTTTGCAGGATATCTGTCATGTCTGGATATTCTAAGAAATGCAATTTATAGAAGGCACTCGAGAAAAATACTAGTTGTTATTACCCTTTTTTTTTTAAATTTAGAAATACTACTTTGGTTTTTAAAACACAGAAGTAATATTATTAAGCCACAGAATCTGCTGGAGCCCAAAGGAGATCACATAAGCAGTCATATGAACCTCTCTGGGTATCCTATATTATTAAATCATGCCAATTAAAAAAAGAAGAAGAACAACAACAACAACAACTATGGGATGCCTGGATGACTCGGTTGAGCGTCCAACTTCGGTTCAGGTCATGATCTTGCGGTTCATGGGTTCAAGTCCCACATCAGGTTGTGTGCTGGCAGCTCAGAGCCTAGAGCCTGCTTCGGATTCTGTCTCTCCCCCCCCCCCGCCCCTCCCCCGCTTGCTCTCTCTCTCTCTCTCTCTCTCTCTCCCTCTCTCTCTCTCTCTCTCAAAAATAAACATTAAAAAAAATTTTTTTAAGTAGTTACTAAAGTCAACCAGATTTCCAGAAAACATACAATAATATGTCATACTCTCCTCTACAAAGAGAGAGGTGACAGAAGATGGGTTTACGATTCTTCATAATAACATGATCCAAATAAACTAAAACTCACCGAGTAGAATTCATTCTGAAAATCCATCATCCAGAATTCCTGTTTATGGAGATTATTTGGCTCTATTTTTAAAAACTTAATTACTTAATATTATAGCTATTCCAGAATTAGTCAGACTTTGATTTTCAATAACTTCTACAGTCTCTCTTTTATTGCCTCTTTAATATCATTGGTCTTATTCCCTTATTAGGAAATCCA
Source organism: Panthera leo (assembly GCF_018350215.1). Lineage (NCBI taxonomy): Eukaryota > Metazoa > Chordata > Mammalia > Carnivora > Felidae > Panthera > Panthera leo. Next base: position 48,307,626 of record NC_056679.1, read on the forward strand.
CATCGTGATCTCTTTCGCTATGAACTTTAATCACTCATTCACTGAATCAACAAGGACTTATCCTCCTTCCACCTTATTCCAACTAAATCCCTAGTCTAGTTAAAAATAAAGGACTCTAGGTTTCAGGAAGCAGATTTCAGCATAATAATAAAAACAATTGCCACAAAAGGAAATAGTATAAAATCTCTGTTCACGGTACTACAGAAACAAAAGGACAAGAACTGCTTAATGGTTACACCAGTCATGTGTGTCTGTCTACTGAGCATCTGAAATGTGGCTGGTCCAAATTAAGCTGTTCTGTAAGTGTGAAATACACACCAGATTTTGGAAATATTTTACAAAACGAAATAAACACTAAAATATTTCATTTATCATCTTACATGTATTACATGTTGAAAGGGTAATATTCTGGAACTACTGGGGTAAATAAAATAAAATTAATTTCACCTGTGTCTTTTCACTCTCTAATGTCACAATTAAGAATGCTAAACTTACTTAAGCAGTTTGTGTTATATTCTATTGGACAGTACTGGTCAAGTTCCCACATTTCAAAGCCTTGCACAACACACTAGGAATTTTCCTGGCTTCTAATTATATTTTATATAGACCTTAATGACATGTCTACTTTGTCCATTATACTCCCAAAAGGTATGTTTTCTTGTTTAATCTAGTGTTTAATGTATCTGGATATAAATGTATCACAACATGTACTGTTGATTGAGCACAATCTTGAGCCCCTTGGAGAGCTATAATTGTGCAGAATGTATTTGATGCTTGCTGGTACCTGATTTTTATCTCACCAGATTATTAATCTTCAGTTCTTTGAAAACTCTGCAAAGTGATCTCAAAAGTATTGTGTGTGTCTTCCAAATGCACAGTCATTCACACACAGCCATGCCTGCACTCAAGTGTCAAGGGCTTTCCATAATCCTCATAGCCTATTAAAACTAAAAGATTCCCAGAGGACCAGAAATATAACATAGCATCCACTGTTATATCCTGAGACATAGCTGTATTTCAATTGATAAGATAAAATGTAACATATTCTGCATCACATATCCACTTCACTGCTGATGGGAAATGCATTGGACAATATATACATCATTAAACTGAACACAGCCAAGTATATTAAGTTACAGCACCATTTGGAAACTCAGGGCAAACAATCCTCCTAAATTTCTAAATGTCAAGCTTACTGACAATAACATTTTCATCTGTTCTGTGTTTACTGTTGTTCCTTCCATGTTTCTTCTCAGGCATTTTTCTGAGTAAACAAGTTTGAATCATAGAGTTTATGATTTTCATTATGTATAAATTGGTGGAAGAATTCATTCTACATTTAATGAACTTTCCAGCTCTTTTATAGACCTGTAACAGTACCTAAAAAATAATCACATATTGTAACTTTTATCAACCCTCATTTCTTTTTTTTTTTTTCATAGAGTTGCATATGGAGACCATGTTTTCAGTCACAAGATCTCCACCAAATACTCTTCCCCTGCTCGGGTCCAGGGGGTGGCACTTTGTGAGTTAGCATAACACCAGCTGAGACCCATCCCCATCAGGCAACAGAAGCAGGGCTATACTCAGCAGAAACCGACTCACTGAAGAATACATCTTTGACCTCAGAGAGGGGATCTACCTGGCAAAGGGCACAGGGACTTCTTTCTTCTAAGTCTGCAGAAGGCCTTTAAGAGTTGACTGTACTCTACAGTTTGCTATAAACATGAGGGAGGCCCTCATGTGACAGCATTCCTTGAACCCACAACCTAGGGCATCCTGGAGATGCCAGGCCAAGCGTGAAGTTTACCAAAAAGGCAAATTCAGTGCTTACCACACCTTTTCACGTCATCCTCAACTGTCTGAGAAAATTAGTGTCGGGGCGCCTAGATGGCTCAGTTGGTTGAGCGTCTGACTTCAGCTCAGGTCATGATCTCACAGTCCGTGAGTTTGAGCCCCCTGTCAGGCTCTGTGCTGACAGCTAGGAGTCTGGAGCCTGCCTCAGATTCTGTGTCTCCCTCTCTCGCTGCCCCTCCCCTGCTCATGCTCGGTCTCTCTCGGTCTCAAAAATAAATAAAAACATTAAAAAAAATTTTTTTTAATTAAAAAAAAAAAAGGAAAAAGAAAATCAGTGTCTCAGCGTACCTGCGACCAAGCCACCGCATACCACGTGGGAAGCTCTGGGCTAATTTATCGAGGGAGCTACAAATCTAAATGCTAACTAGAGCCAGATTGAAACAGGAGTGTGGCCTTTCGAAAAAGCATAGAAATGGGAGGCAGAAGGATGTCCTCTCTGGAGAAGGCCACTGCTACTCAATTTCTGACCTCTGCCCTACAGTTACATTCAAATGAAATGTAGAATCTGTGTCCATTTATGAAATTTCCTAGTTTAAAAAAAAAAAAAATGGCTGCACTGCTAGACTGACAAAAACCGGACAAAACAACAACCCCAGCCACACATCAGCCAGTTTATGATATGTGTTGTACTGTTTTGACCTTCAGATTCAAAACACCTAGGAGGCCAAGGAAATTACAAATTAGAGAGCCCCTAGATTTATCTGGGTCTTTGCCATGGTGAACCAACAAGAACAGAAATTCACATAATAAAACATGGTGTTTCTTACAGAAGTATCATTTTTACTTGTAGATTTTTTAAAATTTGTATTAAAACAGTGTATGATGAATACAGTTCAAAAACCATACGATTTAAAGTAAAACAAGAGAATCAGAATAAATCTCCTACTAGAGCCAGGCTACTTACAACCACACACCTGGGGTTATCTTCCTCTTCTGAGGTAAAGTTTAAGAAGTAACCTACTGGACAAGCATCTGAGAGGTATGAGAATCTCTTACACTGGCTCTGAATAAAAGGAGATTTTCAAGGATTCTTCCATAGTTTGAAGTTTTGTGTTTTTTTTAAACATTTATTCGTTTTTTGAGAGACAGAGAGAGAGAGAGAGAGAGAGAGAGCGCGCACAAGTGGGGGAGGGGCAGAGAGAGAGGGAGACACAGAATCTGAAGCAGGCTCCAGGGTCTGAGCTATCGGCACATAGCCCGATGTGGGACTTGAACTCACGGACGGCGAGATAATGACCTGAGCCAAAGTCGGGTGCTTAACTGACTAAGCCACCCAGGCACCCCTGAAAGCCTATTTTCAAAAGAATATCAATCTTTTCTACATTATATCATACGGTGTAGTTATAACTATCAATATTTATATACATGTTTAGACCTTATATGAATTCAACTGGATTTTTTTTTTCTTTTAAGATTATTTATTTTGAGAGAGTGAGTGTGCATGAGCTGGGGAGAGGCAGAGAGGGAGACAGAGGATCAGAAGTAGGCTCTGGGCTGACAGGAGAGAGCCCAAGGCGGGGCTCAAACTCCCAAACAAGATCATGACCTCAGCTGAAGTCAGACGCTTAACCGAATGAGGCACCCAGGCACCCCCAGAGTCTGAAATTTTTAATCAGCCCTGAGCGGCTTAGATTGCTACTTCAAATGTAATTTGCATTCTCAAAATGTTCTAGAAGGCTCCTGGAAGCCTGAACTTCAGCAGTTGAGGCCTGCCAGCCCAGTGGACAGAGGGCACCCCACTAACACAACAGCACATTCACCCATCCTACACCAATAAATAGTTTTCTTCATATGTTCTGCGTTTGTTTACTAGTAATGAATAAAACATTAAAATTGCTATTTGGAATATAAAATACTGTAGTTCTTACAAATGGTGAAGTTATGCTGGCTGTAGTTTAGGGTACTAAGGCTGTTATTTATAGAATAAAACCCATTATCACTACTCAAATATTGAACAAGAATAGTTTGTATTCAAAGATAAAGTTGCCACAGGGGACTATTGATATAGGAAATATGGCTGGAGAGATATGGGATGCATATTAAAATTTATATACTGAAGAGAAAAAATGTATTTAACAGGTATATTTAATATTCTAGTAGCATCGACTGGAATTGTTAAAGTTATATTTGCTGACATTTCAATTATAACCTTCCATTTTCAGTGCCTTCAGTTCAAACCAAAAATTTTCTCCAGCCCCAAAAGTAATGTACTTTATAAAGCTTCAGTTTGCTAATGATTTTTTGGTAGTGTTCAGCAATGGAAACTTTCAGGGAAAAGACCAAAGGCAAATTTGAATGTTTTTCCTCACAGGACCACTAAATTTTGAAATGAATATAGTAGGGATTTAAGACAATGCTTTTCCAAGTGAAGCAGGGAGGCTAAGAGTTTGCCATAGTTCGTTAAATAATAAACGGTGGAGTCAGGAATCAAACCCAGGGATTTTCACTCCAAATCTATGCTCCTAAGTATTATAGTTTATTGCCTTTGCATTATCATAAGTTGATGGAAATATTTCTATATATAGTAATTTGTATATAGCATCAATACAGCACATACAGTATATCTAGTATTACATACCTATAATTTTGTTTTTTTTAATTTTATTTATCTCTACACTCAACATGGGGCTTGAACTCACAACCCCAAGATCAAGGGTCACATGCTCCTCCAACTGAGCCACCCAGACACTCCAACTACAATTTTAAACAATGATAAAAAATGTTTAGTCTTCTCATAATCTATTTCAATATCTTACAACTCTTACTGTTAATGATAACTTAATGGTGCTGTAACCCTCAATGCAATTACAATTTGTATGTATAATTTTTTGTGCAATTTCTTGAAGCTCCCACTAGATTACATTTTCAAGGGGCATGGGGCATTCTAGGGCTTACTGAAGATGCTTAGCCTCCCTAGAACCCAGTTATCTCAAATATAAAACAGGAATAATAACAGTGCCTATGTTGGAATGGCTCCGGGAATGAAATGCAAAAATGTAAGTAAAGTGTTTAGCACAATGCCCAGCACACAGGAAGCAATTAGCAAATGTTAGTTATTATCATTATTATTGTTGATAACAATTTTACCCACCCTTTGTCCTTGTGACTTGCATGGGCTTGGCACATGAGAGGTCCTCAGTAAATAATAATTAAATAAATTAAAGAACACTTTAAGACTTTTTAAACAACACTCCCTGCCCCCCACCCCTATCCCATATATTTATTTCCACAGCCACTGCTATCTCTCAAACATGATTTTATTTCCTCCACCCGAAACACAACTCCCCATCCTAATTTTCAACTGGCTAACTCCTACTTTTCCTTTATGTTGTGGCTCCCTTTCTTCTCTTATGGGAAGTCTTTTCTTAAACTGAGAGCCTATTATGCACACCTGCTTATGCTTTTTCACTGGACTCTCTTCTCTCTCTTTTTTTTTTAATGTTTGTTTATTTTTGAGAGAGACAGAGAGAGAGAGAGAGAGAGAGAGAGCACGAGTGGGAGAAGGTGACAGAGAGAGAGAGAGAGAGAGAGAGAGAGAGATACAGAATCCAAAGCAGGCTCCAGGCTGTCAGCACAGAGTCCAATGTGGGGCTTGAACCCACGAACCACAAGATCATGACCTGAGCCGAAGTCAGACATTTAACTGACTGAGCCACCCAGATGCTCCTCACCGGACTCTCTTCTTGTTCCTAACTATCAAAGCAGTTAACACCAAGTCCTCCTGATGTTTTTTTACTTGCCTTAATACCCCAATAGACTGCCAACTCTTTAAGAAGACACCATTGTTTACCACTGTAAAGGTACAGAACATAAGAGATGTTTAAAAAACATTTGTTTAGGGTGCCTGGTTGGCTCAGTCGGTTAAACGTCAGACTCTTGATTTCGGCTCAGGTCATGATCTCATGGTTCCCTGAGACTTCAGCTTCACATCAGCTCCGGGGGCTCTCCCCCCTTTCTGCTCCTTCTGGTACACTCACGCGCTCTCTCTTTCTCAAATAAACTTAAAAAAACAAAAAACATTTGTTTAATGAACGAACAAACACACATTTCTATCTGAGTAACATTTCTATGATTCTCACCTTTCCCCAAAACATCATAGTGGATTTGGAATCTGGTTCAATTTTAGAAATGAACAAAAAGGAAAGAGACACGTAAGATGGGTTTTTCTTTTCAAATGGACAAAAAAAAAAAAAAAGCTTAGACAAACTCGTCCCAAAAGATAGCCAAATGGCCGTCAACATAGGAAAGATATGCATCAACATTAATCGTTAGGAAACTGTAAATTAAAGACACCAGGAAACACCAATACACAGCCATCAAAATGGGAAAAACAGCAAGAAAATATGGGTAATAGCAAGAATACGGGCATCTGGAACTTACATATACCGTTGATCAACATCTAAATTGGTACACTTGGGGGACATGGGTGGCTCCGTCAGTTAAGCATCCAAATTTGGCTGGGGTCATGATCTCGCCGTTTGTAAGTTTGAGTCCTACATCAGGCTCGCTGCTGTCAGTGCAGAGCCAGCTTCAGATCCTGTCTCCTTCTCTCTGCCCCTCCCCCACTTGTGCTCTTTCTCACGCGCGCTCTCTCTCTCTCTCAATAAATTTAAAAAACCTTTAAAAAAATAAATTGGTACACTGAGGAAAACCGCTCAGCAGTATCTACTAAAATGAAAATACATTCCTTAAGACTCAGCAATTCCACTTCTAGGAATATGCCACTCAGAAATATGCACATATGTGTGCCAAAAAGCATTCACAAGAATATCCCTAACAGCTGAAATTGGAAACAAGAAAATGTTCACCAACAGTAAAATGGATAAGTCAATCTGTGGAAGTTTTTGATAAATTCACACACTGGAATATTATAAAGCAATGCAACAAAAGAACACTATGGATAAATCTTGAAAACATGTTGAGTGAAAGAGGCTTAACTCCAAAGAGTACACGTTATACTCGTGTGGGGTTGAGAGACACGGTCTTTGGTGACAAAAGAGAGATAGTGGCTGACTCTTGTGGGAGTGGCTCTGACTTGTTCTGGTGGCTGTTGGGTGTATACATTCACTTTGTGGGAGGTCATCCATTTGTACACCTGCGATATGTGCACTTTTCTGCATGTGAACTGCACTTCGGTGAAAAGGTGAACTAAAAATAAATGAATAAATAAAGGTCGTCAACCTAAAAAAAAAAATAAGTCAACACAGATGACTCCCACAACTCTAAGAAATCTGAAATCCTGACTAGTTAGTCACTTGATTCTATCTGAAATCTCATCTTGATCTTATTTTCTAACTCTTCTCTTTACTGGGAAATTCTATTTTAATCTATTTGCTAAATATAGACTATATACACACAGGCCTAACGTTGCCATAAAAAGTGATAGGAGAGCAGAAATGGGTCATTATCTTTTTATTACAAATAAAAAAAAGAAGGGAAGAGGTTTTCCTAAAATAAGTTGGTAATTGTCACAAGAGATAAAATTGATACACCCATACATGTATTTATATTTACACGTAAACACATACGTCTCAAACAAATGGTCTGAGTTGGAAGCAACTGGCCAAAGAGCCAGTGAAAGAAATGGAAAAGCAGAGCCCTAGCATATGGAAGATGGCCCACCCTAAGAGAAGAAAAGAGGTAGGAAACCATCTAGGCAGACAATCCCAGAGCTGTCACCAGGAGGTGTGGCCAGCTCTCCTACAGCCAGAGCGGGTGCACGGGGCACTGGATTATTTAGCAGTACATGCCAAGGCAGGAAAATGTGAGAAATTAGGGTTGGAATAACTGAGGCCATAAGAAAGCCTTTAAAAGTCCTTAGGATAATTGCCTTTTACATTTTTTTTTTTTTAATTAAAAACATAAAGGCAACATCCTCAATAAGTCAAACTTTTGACAGGATTCTTACCAATTTTAAATTAGTAATAATGTTGCTACGGGATGAATTCTTCATTTTCAAACCCTTACTAACTAGAAATTTTTCAGGATCCCCCTCTCTCTCCTCCCCCTTCCTCCGGTTATGCTGCTTTCTTATGCATAATACATGGCTAATTATCTCCTGCAAAAGTGACTTAATATGCAGAAATGCCCTAAGGGGGAGCTCACCACTGCTGAAAAGGTACACAAAATAAATCCATACATATAATTTCAACAAGGCAAATCCTCCTTTGGGAACGGGTCAATGTTCAAAACATTCAGAAATGTAGATTTTACCAGGTATTTTGTCTGTTTCATTGGAAATTATGTTTAATTCTCTAACATTCACTATTTAGGCATCATCCTGGTCTTAAAACAGATCATTCAGTAAGACCTATTGCTGTGAAAAGCCACATCATGTTTTTATTCTTTACTAATGACAACAACCAACCAATGTCAGGCATGTTTTATTCATCTAACAGAATCATGAAATGTGTATATATTTCTATTCCCATACTATTAACTCTCTGTATGAAGGCTTCAGACTGAAAAGAGGTTTTTGGCTATGAAGTAATTCCATTTCATTTTAAACTCTCTTCAGATGACAAATATATTCATCATAAATCAGTACAATTACTACAGAACTATCACAGAATGCAGTTGGGTTTTTGGTGTTGAAAATCAGACTTCTCCATCAAGAAATTATGGAAAATAGGTCTTTTTAACTTACACATCCCCGGTAATCAAAGATCTATATGTTTAAATCAAAGTAGGAAACAGATCAATATAACTTTGCATCTCTTCATGTAATTAGACTACAAAATAAAATTTCCTCTTTTCTGGGAAATTTCTTTTTCTTGGGGAAAATGCTTCCAATTTTAACATTTTAAGAAGATAAAAATCTACCCCTTTAACTATTTCCTCAGCAAAATCAGAATAAACTGTCTGGACTGCAAACCACGTGGAAACCCTCTGGTCTTTTCTTTCTGCTTCCCCTGGAAAAGTAACAAAAACTCCATCCCCGGTCCCTAAGCCCATCTGCTCTCCTTGCTCAGTGTCATGGCCTGCACGTTAAACACAAGTGTCAGCCAGTCATAAAATCTCAACAATTCCAAACTCTTTGGGGATCAAACATAAAATGACATTCTGTTGAGTGGGAAATCCCATGACCTGTGGCCATGTCTTACTGGGGTTTGACATGATGGAAAAGAAAAACACAGCCTGCCTTTAAAACAAGGTCATTCTTACATGGAATTTGGTTGTAAAAAAAGACCTTACAAACCTCATATTTATGTTGGCTAAAATATCTTTTCATGCATACATAAACTTCAAAAAGAAATTTCAGAAATTTTAGCATTTCTTTTGTACTGCTCAGTTCTTGTGGGCTCAAGCAACTTGTATATAGTCAAAGTAACACAAAAAGGCAAGCAGTCCCTGCCAGTGATGGATGCAGGCACTCTACTCCCATTCAGCCCGTCCCGAAAGAAGATGGGTACCTAATCACTACCGGACAAATCCCACAAAGGCAGCGGCACGTTACGGACGCCTAATACATCACACCGGAGGTCTCCGCACGGGTAGGACACATGACAGAATGCAATGATTTAGAATGCACTCCAATTTTTAAGCAAGTCAGTGTTAGAGCCAGAAGCAGGATAAATGAAAACTTTCTAAGACACATGTTCCTGAGATTTATAATCAGGTAGAGATAGAGAAGGGGAAGGAGATTAGACAAGTGTTTAGACTTTTCCATCAAAACATGGAATGGGAAAAAGATTTTAACACCTGCCACTTCCTTCGCAATTGTGAAGAAAGATGACTGACAATTCTCATGGGTTTTCATTACCATCAAGATCCAGCACCTTCCAAGTCTGCTACTACATAGCTGTGTCAAGCAAACCCTATCTCGGAGAAAAAGTGTTTTCAGGGAAAGGCTATGCAGAGAAAAGGGAGGCATGAAAAGAAAAAAGTGTTTTGAATTAAACTCAGAAAGATCAGTTGAGTGTCAGGAGTAAATTCACTTTGACTTGTTACTAATAAGTTCATAAAACTGCTACTCACATCTGGAATGATCAGGTATTTGACTTGATAGCATACTCACATTGTTCTTATCAAGAATAAAAAAGAGATGACTTAATATAATAACTCCCAGTCTATTAATTCTACTCCAGTCTGAGGAAATAAGGGTCCTGAAAGTTGACAGTTGATGGTAAGTCCATGTCTCTAAGAAACTTTTAGTAGAAGAAGCTACAAACAGGACATGGTATTCTTGAGATAGTGATACAGGAGATCTCTGTAAAATGACTAGGGGTTGGGGGGTGGGATGTCAGGAGGGAGAAAGAGAGGAAAAGGAAGGAGAAAAGGCAAGGAGGGAAAGAAGGAAGAAAGAAGAAAGGATAATAGAAAAACAGTAGCTTTGGTGTAAGATCCAGAAAGAGGTGTACCTAGGTGGCTCAGTGGCTCAGTCGGTTAAGGGTCTGACTCTTCTTTGTTTTACATTTTGTTTTTAAAGTTTATTTATTTTTGAAAGACAGAGACTGAGCATGAGTGGGGGAGGGGCAGAGAGAGAAGGAGATGCAACCCGAAGCAGGATCCAGGCTCTGAGCTATCTCAGCACAGAGCCCAACGTGGGGCTCGAACCCACGAACTGTGAGATCACAACCTGAGCCGAAGTTGGACGCTCAACCGACTGAGCCATCCAGGTTCCCCAAGTGTCCAACTCTTAATCTCGGAACACGTCATGCTGGAGCCCTGCAATGGGACTCTCTGTCTCTCTGTCTCTCTCTGCCCCTGCCCCACTCAAATGCGCTCTCGTTCTCTCTCTCCCAAATAATAATAATAAACTTTAAAAAAAAAAAAAAAAGATCCACTGAGAGAGCTTAGAGCTGGTGAGTACAGGCACGTGAGAGCTTACTGTAGACATCTCTACACAATCCCATAACTGCACTTCTATACCTTGAAATCCATCATGGTCAGTGTATTTATATCAAGGAAATCAGCACATGCGACTAATCAGGGCTTTTTATTCCAGATACTGTTTACCAGTACACCACTGCTTATCTCCAAATTACAATGTCAAGTGACAGACTTGTACCAATAAAACATAAGTGCTATCATCTACCTCAAAGGTTTCATATGAAAATTAAAAACAATAAGGCAAAAGTGCATAAAGGACATGAACTTTAGATAGCTAATGCTATTTACATTTAAGAATCAGCCATCAAGTGCAAATTATAGAAACCAACCTCTAAGAATTTCACCAGTAATGACGTCTCCTTAATGGCAGCACTAGCCAGACCACAGGCCTAAAATAGTTGAACAGCAGCAGCCAGATGAGTAGTGAAGTTTAGAAACCAACAAATAAACAAAAAGGGACATAGTTATGATCACAGGAAGGCTAGCGAAGTAGGCAAACTTGACAAGGAAACCAGCACTAAATGAAAAGTCAACACAGTGGCATTCATTCCAAACCTTCCGTGTGAAATAGAACTATATTAAATCTGATGTGTTTTTATGTCTTCACAGATATTTTAAATACGCGGGCACTATATAAGAAATGGCCACAAAGGAATAGTGCTAGAAAGCTCTGGAAGTATTAACAACCACATAGCTCTCAGTCAACGTTAGAAGCACAACCCAAACGTCAAGTCTACGTTAAAAACAGTGAATTGCAAGACCAAGAGGAAAGCACCTTCATGAAACCATCACAAAATACAATGGTGACATTCACCGCAGACAGAATTTCAGAAAAAAGAATACAACTTACTGTATGCACACATTTCTACATACAAAAGAATATTATTCCTTAGCCAGATAAATATCCGTACATACATATGTCCACATACACACACATTAAGTCACCTCTCTACAAAATTGGTGGGTAGTCCTCACATTCCTAATTAAATAGCCACCCCCTGGCTATACTACCTCTCTGCGTCCCCACCTCTGCCAGATGACATTTTTCCCGTTGTTTTCTTCCTTTGTAGAATCCACTCGTCTTCCGTACTTTTTTCAACTCTACATTTTCTTTCTTGTTTCCTTAATGTGCTGGGTCCAAGACTGGTTTTCCAGTCGTAGAAAAGACAATGAATGGTACATAGAAAAAAAGGGAGAACATAAATCTAAAAAGCACACCAACCCCCACCCCTACTCAGATACAGCCACTAGTGACAACTCTAACCCCCAACACACCCAACCCCACACACCTCATTGGCCCCCTCTTTCTCGAAGATGTTCAGGGAAGCCATGCATTGTGAAGAAGGAAGAATCAGATCATGAATTTGTCTCTGTTCTGTTGAAACTAACTTTATCTAAATCTATCCACTGCACGTGCGCATGCAAACACACACACACACACACACACACACACACACACACACACACAAAACCTCAAAAAGTCTTAAATCTTAAGTATCCCTGCTATTCAGTGCAACATAAAGGCCTGTAGAGCCATATTTCTTGACTTCAACTACACATTAGAATTCACTAGGAGCTTCTGAAACTCCTTCTGAGCCATCTGAATGCCTGACCTATAATAACAAGAGAATCTGTGGGGTTGGCACTCAGGTAGCCACAGGTATTAAAAGCCACCCAGGACACCTGGGTGGCTCAGTCGGTTAGGCATCTAACTCTTGGGTTCAGCTCAGGTCATGATCTCACAGTTTTGTGAGTTTGAGCCCTGCATCAGGCTCTGTGCTGGTGGCATGGAGCCTGCGTGGGATTCTCTCTCTCTCCCTCTCTCTCTGCCCCACTCACACTATCTCTGTCTCTCTCAAAGATAAACTTAAAAAAAAAAAAATTTAAAAAGCTACCCAAGTGATCCTAATGTGGAGCCAGAATTGAGAACCACTACTCTAGACCTAATTCTCAACCTTAGCTGTATACTCCCAGGTTCCCTTGGGAGGCTTTTAAACATACAAATGCCCAGACCCCATCCTAAAGCAACAAAATTAGAATCTCCAGGGAATGGAAACACTTCCCCTGATACTAAACTAAAGCTGAGACTGAAAAACCAATGTTCTCTGATCTATTGATCATTAGCTTTTTTTTTTTTTTTTTTGGGAATTCCTTTAACTATTATAACCTTCCCTATTTTACATTCAACTTTTATACTGTTTCTAGTACTAACCCTTAAGGAACACATATTAAAATTACTTCATTCAACACTTGCTTCAAAAACAAGCCTGTAGTAGAGAAACTCAGGACTGAACTTTCCCTCTAATTGGCCGATGGAGGAGATTCCTGGGGCTGCTGTAAGGAAGTACCACAAGTTAGGTGGCTTATAACCACAGTGTCTTATTCTTTCACAGTTCCGGAGGCTTGAGTGCAAAATCAAGGTGTAATTAGAGCCATGCTCTCCCTGAAGCCTCTAGTGGAGAATGTGTTCCATGCTTTTATCTTAGTTAATGGTGTTGCCAGAAATCCTTGTCGTTCCTTGGTTTGAAGACATATCACTTCAATCTTTGCCTCCACCATTACATGGTGTTCTCCCTATGTGCCTATGTCTCTTCTAAGGACACCAATCATATTGGATTAAGGGCTCAACCTACTCCAGTATGACATCAGCTTAACTAATTACATCTGCAACAACGCTATTTCCAAGTAAGATCACATTCTGATGTTCCAAGAAGGACATAAATTTTGGGCAGAGAGACACTGTTCAACCCAGTACAGTGGAAAAGAGGGGGGAAATAGCAACTATAGGTAAGAAGCATCAGCTGTTGACAGTGAGCAGGTAGATTAGCCAAGTTTCTAGGAACCTCAAAGAAAATAAAAGGGGTATAGAAAATACAGTCAGAGTCAAGAGTGTCCCTAAGAGACTGATCTAGAAAGAGATTTCAAGCCCTAACAGTTTATCACCACCAATGCAATGGAACCCTTCTTCCAATGTCCAGCTTTTAAAATAATAAGTTCCCTATGGTTTAGAAATTCTTATATTCATATTTCTGTCAGTGTTATAGCAATGCCCCAAAATTTTCATATAAAAATCCAAGCATTTTCCAATAGATACACTGTCATATATAAGATTATAATCATAGTACTATATTGTAAAGGGAAAGGGGCATTATAGAGGCAGTATGCTTTGTAGAATAAACAATCTCTAACAAACTCATACCCAATCACCAACCATATTTCAGAGAAAATACTTCCTGAGTTCCAACTTCATATTCTAACCAATACCCAGCAAGATAGTAAACTCTCCTTGATTTAGCACCTTGTGTCCATTTAATGGTTTATACATTTAATTGTCTTTCACTAGCTATAGATGCAACAGATGTTTTTGTTTTCCCAAAAACCAAAGCAATAGACGAATACACGTATCATTTTGTCAAACTCAAAAATTTCTTTGTGATATGCTAACAGCCCCGGTGATAAAAGCAGCAATCAGCTGGCCTACAGCAGGAAGAGTACATGGGCATTTGAGAGAGTGAACATGTGGACGATACATGCAGTACAAAGTTTCCAATGAAATTTTTGGTCTCCAGATGTATTTCATCTTCTTTGACTTTACAAGTATCTTATAAAATAATTGGCAATATAAACAAGTTAGTGCTATTCATTTAAACACTACTTTAAAGAGATGAAATTATTTATTTTAGGCAAATTTGTTTTTATGAATGAAAATACGTTAAGAAAAATAAAAAGTTTAAAACATAGGAAATTGGTAAAAGGCCCAAGTAATTAGATTTTTATAGATTAAATTATTTAAGCTTCAATAAACTTCAAATATTTGAGACTCTACACAAAACAGCACCCACCTCCCTGACTCTTCCCAAACTTTAATAACTCAGTGTCTAACTACATTAAGTTCTCAGCATAAATAAGGTGAAAGAAATCTCCCTTTATAACATAGCTCGAAGAGAAAAAAATCTCTTCTGTTTACTAGGCTGACATTTACTTTGATCTCTTGCAGACCCTTTCAGGTAACAACTTATATATATAATAGAGTTAAAAAGCAAGTAAACTCCTTTGGGAATTTAAAATACCTTAGAAGTCATGAGCAAATGCAAATAAACTGAAAACACAAGAAGGCATCTCTATTGCTTGCCTTTGCTAAGTTTGACAGCAGTGTTTTAAAATACAGGTGAGGAAATCGTTCAATTTGGCTCTGGTACTTGGAAAGAAGCTGAAAGCAGTTTAATAACTAGAGTAAGCTGAAACCATATGTCTAAAAAAACAAATTCAAAGACAGCAAAAGGAAGTGCCTTTATGCAAATGTCATTCCATCCCAACTACTTCTATTTTCCAAGAAGAATAATCTGTGCTGCTGACCTACCCAGAGGAAGGATCCAAATACATCCGATGCCCCATCTACTGCTATAGCTTCAAAGTCGGTTCTTAATTGCGCAACTAACAGGCTATAAACATTAGTAAATTACACACGTTGGACATTTCAGTTTCTTCATAGGTTAAAAAAAAAAATCCATGAATAGTCTAAGTAGCTGCAAAGGTTCTGATATTTCATTGCCACGTGGTTATGTAACCCCTAATAATTTACTAACATATACTGAGCATGAAAGATACTCCAGGGAATTGAGAATCACACAAATTCATGCTCTGCCTTTTCATAAACAGTCATTGTCATAACTACAAAATAATGTAGATTATATCATCAATCAATAAGCAATGAATAAGGCAATGAAATGCACTGGACTGATGTGAGGAGATAAACAAATGTCTACAGATAAACAGTTAAATGAAGACATCAAGTATGCACATCAAGCATCCAATTTGATTACTGCCACATACAATCAGTCTTCCAGAGTCCCCATGATAGGAAAGAAAATAGTATTTGGAAAAATGCAAATGTGACTCCCTTAAATAATTTAGATTTGCTAAAATGGTCCCAGTAAAACAGCTGAAGTTTGGGTACCCTTATTCAAAACATGACTTTATTAATAACTGTCAAATGAAACATTTCGACAAATGTCAATTTCATATTTGTATTTTTATAAAATTATTATAAATGATTACACATGGATTGCAAACGCAGCTTAAAAAACTATCTTTAAGACTTTAAGGAAAAAGAAGAAATGATTTTGACATTAGAGGAAAAACAGGTTTAAAGGAACTTGGCAACAGTTCAACTACCAAAATATATGTGTAAAAAATAAAGAAAGGCGGAAGAGGAAAGAAAACCAGTTATTTTAATTCCAAAAAAAAAAAAAAGTGAAAGATTTGCAAATCAACTTCTTTTTTAGCTTCATGCTTTTTTAAATTAAACTTCATATAATTCTCCTTGAAGCTTAAATTACATAGTGAATAAGAATCGCCTTAGACACTAAAAATGGCTAAAAGGTCCATTTTATGTCATGTATATTTTACCACAATTAAAAAATAAAAATAAAGAGAGATTTAAAGGTTGATGTGTTTATAAAATAGGGAAGGAATGGTTTACATCTCTGTAACTTACATATACTTGCACATATTTCCAAGTTAGACACGAAAATACACAGATTTAACTCTACTTTTGCTGTTGGAGGACAAGTATCAGGTCTTATTCACCTTTGCATTTCCAATATTTAGAAAAGTGCTTTGCACAATATGGAAAGCTGGAACCTGCCAAATAAATAACACATACAAAGAAAATGGCTGAAACAGTAAATTTTATGTTCACTTGACCTGGAAGCAAATATCACTATCATTCACCCTGGTTTCTATCCAGGTAAATCTAAACATCAATTCTAATCTTCTGTCATTTGTTTTCTGGGATACGCAATTTTTAAATTAGGACCCACGGGAGGCCAAACGGTGTAGAAAGGAGGGACCCATTTGTGCACCATGTCGATCAGCTTGTCCCACAATGAAGTCAGGTGCCCTGTGAAACTTGTCAGGTTCTTTCCTGTGTGAATCGCCACCTAGAAATGTCAGGGGCCTGCCTTAGGTTTCTGACAGGAAACAGTGCCACACCGAAGTGCAAATTCACACGGAGGGGAAGCTACGGGGGCTGAGACTGCATCCACAGCAGAGCAGACAGAACAAGCAAGTCAGGGCTTTACTTGAAAATAAAATGGAATCAAGAACCACCAAAGAAATGGGCAATGGCAAAGAGATGGAAAATTAGTTTGACCAAAAATACAAATCAACTGTGTATCAGTAAACCTAAGGAAAGCTTTTCTCGCAGCTAACAGAGGAATCTGCCAAGAAGTTTGAAGGCAATGGAAACTCAAAGCAAATCTATTCCCTTCATACTTTCAGGGCTTCCTCCCTAATGTGCTTTTTTTTTTTCTCTCTCTCTTTAGCTCTCACACTCTCCTCTTTACCACCCTCACCCCCCTTTTTCTCCATCTAATTATGCATCTCAAGGAAATTCCCTTACTCCATTATGTACATTCATTTACCAAGTCCACCCTTTGGGGCTGGGGAGGGGAGAAGCTTGAGAGGAGAGGTAAATACTTAAGATCTGTCCTCCTACATCTTGGGTAAAAGGCAAAGCAAGCTAAGGAGAAAAACTCTGTATATTTGGTTTTAATAGTAAAACGCAAGATAAAGATCCCCTAAGGCTATTTTTAAATGCCCATAAAACCAAAACAGCGGTTTCCAATTCTTCATTTGGTGACTGGAGCTTTAGATAATAAGAATTTAAAGTAAACGTTACATTAAGTCAAACAATCAGTAATTGGATCTATAAGCCGGAAATGAATTTTTAAAGGCTGGTTTTTGTTTTGTTTTTAAACTTCAAGGACTTTAAAATTTATCTGTCCCTTGTAAAGAAATAAGAAAAAGTGAGATATCACTTGGAATCAATTAAATCAGCCAATTTACAACTAATGCCCATTACATCCATTGATAGGAAGTGATAGAAACAACCTTATTCCTAGGTTGCCTCTGGCAACACCAACTACCCAGAACCCTTTTACAAGCACTTATGTTTCAAGAATCAAAATAGTTGACAGTCTTTGACACACTAGTAACATTCCTGAATTAATCCTCTTTCCTCCCTTAAAAAAAAAAGGAAGGAAAAACTGTGTGTAAAAAGCTCATTGAAACACTATTTGTAACCTAAAAACTAGAACCAGTTCATGAAAAGGAAATGGCCAATTATGGTAAATCAATGTAATAAGATTATTATGGTGCCATTTAGAAGCTACAATCAATAAAAATAGGAAAAAAGCAGTATTAAGTAAAAATGACCTGCATATGAAGAAGAATAAAATATATGAAAACATTTGTTGAGTAAGTGTAGTGTGGTGTTCTGCATAAAGTTTTTCCCCACCTTAATTTGCATTACTGATAAAACGTTGTAATGTTTTCCTAAGAAACTAGAGATACAATATAAATTTTTGTAAGCATATTTCCTAATATTAGTTTTAAATATTAATAGGGGTGCCTGGTGGCTCAGTTGGTTAAGCATGTGACTCTTGATTTTAGCTCAGGTCATTATCTCACAGTTATGAGATCAAGCCTCACATCGAGCTCCACACTGACAGCTCAGTGCCTGCTTAGGATTCTCTTTCTCTCTCTCTCTCTCTCACTGTCTTTCTCTCTCTCTACCCCTCCCCTGCTTGCGAGCACACACGCTCTCTCTTTCTCTCTCAAAATAAACTTTAAAAAGTAATAAAAAAATAAATAATATATTAATCGATTTCAGATAGCAACGTTTATTGAAAAGAATATAAAGATTAATAAGGTCACTCATAGAATTTGTCTTAATATGATAAATAATACAACAAACATGGTTCTTACGTAGAAATGCATCAAGATTTTAAAATGTTCAATTAGTCCTCACCTTAACAGGAATTTAGAAAGCACTGTGCTAGGTGCTGCAGAAAATTACAACGTATATGAGAATCACATCATTATATAAGCTTATTTTATATATATAAAGTAAAGTGAGAACATTTTCAATTTTTTTTTAAGTTTATTTATTTATTTTGAGAGAGAGAGCAAGCATGAGCTGGGGAGGGGCACAGAGAGACAGAGAGAGGGAACGAAAGAAGCCCAAGCAGGCTTCATGCTATCAGTGCTGAGCCCCATGTGGGGCCAGAACCCATGAACTATGAGATCATGACCTGAGTCATGATCATGACTGAGTCACCTGAGTCAATCAGGAGTTAGATGCTTAATCGACTAAGCCACCCAGGTACCCCTCAAAAATTTTTTAAAAGGAACATAAGTTACATGACCAATTACAAAACTCTAGAGAAATAACCCGCAATAATAGATGACATATAAAAAAGGAGTTCACAAATTTCACTAACATTAGTAGTAGTTAACATTCCCTGAGTACTGATTTCCAGACACCTTGCTAGATGTTTTACCCAGTTACCACTTCATACAAGACTACTAACTAGATGCTTTTAGTAACTGCACTTTTTAGATGAGGAAACTGAATGTCCCATAGGAAATAAAACTTGTCCAAGGTTACATGGAGGACATCCAACCAAAAATACAGGGTGAACCTGGGACTTGAACCAAGTTCTGATCCTTTCTTGCTTACTTTCTCCATAGCTGAAAAGAAAAATAATAAAAAAAAAAACAACTTATAAACCACATAAAACCAGGACTTTTATTTATATTTCTTTATATAATCCCACTAGATTTGCTTTCCTCAGTTTATTTTTAATCAGCTCTTACAATGGAAGAATTGCTTAACTATATAGAGGACAAGAAAATTTCACCATGATTGGTCATCTATATCATCTTCAATGTGTTTCCTATTAAGTGTTTCCAACTACATAGAAACCTTATCTTCAAAATCATAAAATTAATACAGGCACGTCTCCTGATCATATTTCCCCTTAGGTCAGACATAGCTACGTCATGAATAATTCACCAGAATATACTGGGTGAGATATGCTTTTTATTTTTTTATTTAGTGTGGAAGCCACTCGAGATTTATAAGTATGTAGGAAGACCTATTCATGGATGTGGGCATCTCAGGTACCCAGTATCATTCCTACTATTTGTTCCCAAGTAGTTTTCTATGCACACGTCTCACCTATGCACCAGCTGAGTCTGAGCCTCTAGGAAGGGCCTTGCATTCCAATGTTAGCAGCACCTTCCAACTATCTCCTGGGCAGATAGGTCCCTTCCTAAGTAAAACATGCAGTTCCCTATGAGTTCAGTTCTGTAACTTTATTTCCTAAAAGCACGGTTCACCAAGTCTTAGCTCTCGACCACACTTAAATGCACAACCAAGGCCAACCGGGAAAGGCAGTGGGTGGAAAAGCATGGAAAGGAAGGAAGGTGCTGCAGATAGACTCTGAGTCATCCACGGAGAGGTCAAAGTGATTTGGAATGCTGTCCGTTCTCAAAAATAGATCTGAATTTTCTCCGCAAAACTCCACAGACCTTTTTATATTACATTAAATGCTTTAAGTCGTTATTTGTCTTGAATCACCCAAAGAAACTGATGCCCTCAGAGATCTGGACCCTGGCACTAGAATGAACCCCAGGCAGGGCTGAACAGTGGAAAAGAGGGTGCATTTGCTTTATCCAGGATGCTGGAGGGCTTACTGGAAAACCAAAAACAAAAGAGGAGATTACCAACAGGAGTCCACTGAAGATCGAAGGGATGCTTCTTTGGGATAAAGCATACAAGTGACTTCTTCTGAAAAGAAGTCACTGGAGAAGAATTGAGAGTAGTAGACAGTGCTTGCCCAGCACTGTAGGATTTCCCTGCCATATTATTGCCTCATATTTCCTCTACCTGCTTCCACTCTGTATCTTTGTGTCCAGTGAAATACCAATTCCTTTCATTAGCACAAGGATATCTCACCCTCCCTTAAGATGGCCCTTAACAACAACAACAAAAAGATGGCCCTTACCAAAATTTTAAAACAGCTGCATGAGGAAGAGATAAAAAGTCCAAACAGCTCCACTGTTTGAGAACAAAACCTGTCTGTCATTTGCTCACCTCCCACCCCCTCCCTTTATCTGGCCCACTTCCAATCCATATAAACTAAAGAGAAAATAATCATATTCTACAGATAACATTCAAGCCACTTAGCATCACATCTTAGAAACTTAGGGCAGACCATCAAGAATACATTTACATGTTAATGGAAACCACGAAAGTAGCACCCCCCCCCAAGTCCCCACCTCTCTTTTCTTTGGGGGCAACATTTAAGCTAACACAGTACTAAAGGCTTTTGCAAGATTTGTCTCATTAAAATTCCAAGTTTGGATATAGGTACTCTTGTTACACCACCTTACAGATGAGCAAACTATAATTTGAAGGTAAAAATCTTGCCTAACATCACAGAGATAAAAGCACGTGATTAAGGCAGGACTCAACTTCACTCTCCGCAATTCCAAATTAAATTTTGAACTGCTATATTGTACTTTAAGTTGTTAAAATCTACTTTCTACCCTTTCAATATGTGAAAGCACTATATTTAATAAAAAGGAGAAGAAGGAGGAAAGGAAGAAAAAGGGAAGAACTGAGTACCAACATGTACAAGGCACTATGCTACCTCTTGGAACTACAAAGGATTAGGGAGAGTTCAAGTCTTCATGTGTTCATAGACTCCACAGTCCGCCATTCCTTCCAGAGGGAAACTTTCTCTGGTCCACCAACCTCCACCTTTATGCTCTCTCAAAATTCTTGCTCACTTTCTGCAGAATGCCTTCCATAACTAATTCTCCTTATTTACTCAATCAGTCTAGCGATGCTGTTGTAGTTCCTAATGTATGTGACTTAAAATTCATTCCTGGAATTTCTTTTGTTTGAATGGCTTCGTTCATTAAACTAACATTCAAAAAAATACTGACATGGTGTGTTCTACTTTGTTCTAAATGACCAGTTGTGCCTACGATACACGGCATATTGAGTATCAAGCAGACTATAAAATTCAGTTTGACAGGGGGGATCTCCAGTACAGAGAACTGGATTAATCTTTTTTCTAGGTTTATGAGAAACAATAATCATAGGTCTCTTTTAGTTTACTTACAGAATGTGTATATGTTACTGGTAATAATCTACTTGTGTGAGGCACACAAACATTCATTAATAAAAATAATCAGTTTGATTTAAATCATTGCTGTAAAAGAAATGTGATCCTCTACCAAGGCAGAATTTATCACTTTTTGTATAGATCTTTAATATGCTACCTGTTGAGTCACGGATGTAATTTTCTTTCATCTATAAAGAGAACATTAAAACAACAATAAAATAGCAAAATAGTAGAATATAAGCAATATTACTTAGTATGTACTATTTTTACAGTCATACCAAAAAATCAGGTGACATTTATGTTACTTAACAAAATTAACTAAAATACATATAAAGTCACTGACAAAAAAAAGCAATATTCAATTTGGGCGATTAATTTAAGAGATTTAAATATGTTCTTCCATGTTGCAGTAAAAGATTAGAAGATTTTTTATTTTTTTATTTATTTATTTTTTTTTTTTAATTTTATTTTTGGGACAGAGAGAAACAGAGCATGAACGGGGGAGGGTCAGAGAGAGAGGGAGACACAGAATCGGAAACAGGCTCCAGGCTCCGAGCCATCAGCCCAGAGCCTGACGCGGGGCTCGAACTCACGGACCGCGAGATCGTGACCTGGCTGAAGTCGGACGCTTAACCGACTGCGCCACCCAGGCGCCCCTAGAAGATTTTTTAAAAAGCATTTTCAAGATTAAATTACTTAACTGGTAATTTAGTATTCCACATGATTGTTTTCCAATAAGCACAAATCTTATTTAAAAAAAGTGTGCTTTGAAATTTTTTATTTAGTTATAAATACACATATTTCCACAGATTAAAAAAATCTACTTTAAATGCTGGGCTGAGCAACAAACTCAAGTCCTCATCTTCCTCTTTCTAGCCATTACTTTAGGCAAATAGTTGTAAATAATCGATCACCTTTGGGGAGGATTATGAGCCAAGTAATCTCCTTACTGAGGTGGGAAGTCGAACAAAATGATGTCCAAGGGTCCATCAAGACCAGACTTTCTTAATCAGAATTCTGTTCACAAGTGTGCAGAACCCCAATCAAACTGATCAGTTTCCTTATTTCTTCCATAAAATCCACAAAACACTTTTAATATATTTTAAAAATACAGTTTGAAAACTAAAAACAAAACCCTGTGATGTGTAACAGGAACTTTCAAACCTGTTCAACATGGACTCTTCTTGAGTGAAGGACTTTCCCTTAATGTATCTATATAACTGAAGAGAAACTTTTGGAAAACCAGTATCATTAAGCCTTAGAGAAGGTCTTGAAACAAACTTTTTTAATCTGCCAAATTTTCTACAGCAATGCTTCACCATGGAAGCTCTCTATAACCTGGCCTCAGCTGACTGTACTGCCCATGACTCCTAGGCGACCATGACTGAACTAACTGCCTGTTCCCATTGGGCTATTCTGGATCCTGCCATTTGCCACCCTCGGCTACCACCTATCCAGTGTTCAGTGTCAACTCAATGCTTACTTTCTCCATGTCCCAACATATTTCACCTGAGTATTGTTCAACCTTATCCATCTTATATACAGCCCCACCCTTCCAACTCAGACCTATTTCTTCAGTATGTTCACCAAAGCTTATAATTTACTTCCTGATTATACTGTCATAAATATGGATTACCTAGGTCTGAAGTTTTGTTTCCACAACAAGACTGTTAATTCTGCATCTGACACTTCTTTATCCTTGGAAATTCTTGGTATTCAGTAAATACTTGATAGCTTATTGATAAAAAATAGAACTACGTTTATATGGACGCTTTTTCTTTTTTGGTTTTCCAAAAAAATATCTGAATTTTAAATATGATATATGTTTAATGTTCCATTGTTTTTATTCTTTAAAACTCAACTTTTTGTGGTGCGCCTGGGTGGCTCAGTCAGTTAAGCATCCGACTTCGGCTCAGGTCACGATCTCACAGTTTGTCAGTTTGAGCCCCACATCAGGCTCTGTGCTGACAGCTCAGAGCCTAGAACCCGCTTCAGATTCTGTGACTCTCTCTCTCTCTCTCTCTCTCTCTCTCTCTCTCTCTCTCTCTCTCTCTCTCAAAAATAAACATTAAAAAAATTGTAAAAAAAAAAAAACCAAAACTCAACTTTTTGTATCAACCCTAAATAATGCCTCAGAAAACATCATTTACTAATTTCCTAGACTGCAATGCCCTGTTACTAAAAGTGCCAACTATATATGCTAACCATTCAAATATTTGTCTTATCTCTTCTTCGTTGAGTAAAACTTGACACGCACGACACAAAATAAAACTAGCACTGCCAGCCCTTCTAAAAATTACTATTTCTTGTATAATGCAAACATTAAAAAAGTTTTGCCCTCTTTTTCTGATTGGAAAAATACAATGTGCATATTCTAAAACCCTCAAAGAATGCCTAGAAGTATAAATAAGAAAATTAAAACCACTTGAAATAGTAGTAGCAAAGAGTAAGCAACGTTACCATATTTGGTATATGCCCTTTCTTACATGCATACACATATACAAAAGTACAAATTCCAGCAGCTACTCTTAAGTTGTGGCTCCACTCTCCCTATTGGTGTGGCCTGCAGTATTTAGCCTCCTGATGCTTCTGTTTACTCACCTGTAAAATGGGGCCAATACTATTTACTCAGAGCAATGTTGTGATTATTAAATGAGATAATCCATGTAAAGCACTTGGCAAAGTATCCAACGTACAGATTTTCAATGCTGTTACACAGTTGACCCTTGAGCAATATGGGTTTGGACGGCATGGGTCCACTTACACACACACACACACACACACTTCTTTTCAATAAATACAGTACCACACATGCGTTTCCTCTCACAATTTTCTTAATAACATTTTCTTTTCTCTAGCTTACTTTAGTGTAAGAATAAGGTATAGAATACGTATAACATACAAAGTTTGTGTTAATTGACTGCTTACATTATCAGGAAGGTTTCCAGTCAACAATATGCTATTAGCAGTTAAGTTTTGGGGGACTCAAAAGTTATATGTGGATTTTCAATTGCACAGGGCATTGCTGCCCCTAAACCTATGTTGTTCAAGGATCAACTGTATATCCCTGATATTAATGCCATTTGGTAATCTGCTTCCTTGAACTGAAAATACTTCACAAGCTTGCCCGTCAATAAATTCAGTATTTTTTTTTTTTTTTTTAAGTAAACTCTCCACTCAACCTGGGGCTTGAACTTACAACCCCACGATCAAGAGTCACATGCTTTGCTGACTGAGCCAGCCAGGTACCCCAAGATTTTGTTTTCAACAGCAGACCAGTGTTCCTTCTATCAATGTACCATATTTATTTATTGGACATTTTGCTTGCTTCACAATGTTTAATGACAACAATACTCTGTGGACGTTAACTGTAGCCAATTCTTTGCACATATTCATAATTATAGTTTTGGAATAAATTCCTAGAAATAGAACTTTTGGTCCAAAGGTTACTCACATTTTAAATGTTTATATATACTTCCACAGGAAAGTAGAAGTTTACAACATGCTTCAAAAGTGCACATACATGGGGCGCCTGGGTGGCTCAGTCGGTTAAGCGTCCGACTTCGGCTCAGGTCATGATCTCACGGTCCGTGAGTTCAAACCCCGCGTCGGGCTCTGGGCTGATGGCTCAGAGCCTGGAGCCTGTTTCGGATTCTGTGTCTCCCTCTCTCTCTGACCCTCCCCCGTTCATGCTGTCTTTCCCTGTCTCAAAAATAAATAAACATTAAAAAAAAAAAATTTAAAAAAAAAAAGTGCACATACATGCATATTTACCATAGCCTCCCCAACATCTGGAAAGGCCATCTCTTAAATTTACGCATTCGAACAGCAGAAAAAAATGGTTCTAATTTGTACTTCCTGGACTACCGGTAAGATTCAACATCAATTCATTGGTTTACTGGCCATTTGTATGTCTTCTTTTGTGAAATCCCTGTTTAGGTCTTTTCCCATCTTTATACTGGGGCAGCTGCCTTATTCTCGTTAAGAGGTTTCTTCCTTAAAAATATGAAATTGTCAAAGGGGCGCCTGGGTGGCTCAGTCGGTTAAGTGTCTGACTTCGGCTCAGGTCACGATCTCACCACTTGTGAGTTCAAGCCCCGCATCGGGTTCTGTGCTGCCAGCTCGGAGCCTGGAGCCTGCTTCAGATTCTGTGTCTCCTTCTCTCTCAGCCCTTCTCCCACTCATGCACGCGCTCGTTCTCTCTCTTTCTCTCTCTCTCAAAAATAAACATTAAAAAAGATTTTTCTTTAAAAAAAAAAAATTTGAAATTTTCAGGGTACCTGGCTGGCTGAGTCTGTTAAGCGTCCAATTCTTGATCCCAACTCAGGTCATGATGTCACTGTTCCTGAGTTGGAGCCCCATGTCAGGATACACACTGTCAGTGTGGAGACTGCTTGGGATTCTCTCTTTCCCTCTCTGTCTCTTCCCTGCTCACGCTTGCACTCTCTCTCTCAAAATAAATAAACTTAAAAAAATTAAAAAAAATTTATATATGCAATTTTCATTGTCACATATATTGCAAAGTTTTTTTTCCCCAGTTTATAGCTTGTCATTTAAATTTACCAAATATTTATTATACAGATGAGCTTAATGTTTTAGTCAAATATATCTATTTCTAATTTACGATTTATGGATTTGGTGTCACTTTTTAGAAATTTCTTCTCCATACAAGATTTATAAAGGTATTCACCTAAATCTTATTTCAGTACCTTTTATATATTACTCTGATTCAGTTTTTATGAGGCAAAGTATTTAGGGAGATGTATTTGAAATCTTACAGTATTATTTCTGAAAATATCTCAGGTTGGACAAAGCATAATGCCGAGCCAAACCACTGTATTAAGGATGATATAGAAGCGGCTTTATCTAAGCTTCCAGAGGAGAATACTATAAAAAGGCACATCATATACGCTGGCTTCATATTTTTAGCAATTAACTTTTATCCCAGTCCATCTACCTCTGTTCTGCTTTCCAGGCCTATTTATCCCACAGCTTACTTTACATCTGTACTCAAATTACTTCCTCAGGGAAAATGGCCTCACAAGGTGCCTATTATAAAGCGCTCAGAATTTTCCCCTTTATTCTGTAGCAGACCTCAGTTGGAAAAGATACATTTATTTTGTTAATTTGATTCCCTGACCCACAGCAGAGATGACCATTTTTGATCCTCACTGCAGGACACATGAATAGGTGCTCAAGGGAGGAAGGGGAGTTTGTCTTGTTTGTGTACATGTGTTTATTTTTCTAACAAAAATGGAAAGTCAGATTGAAACCAAACAAAGCTGGCATACAGTCCTCCTTTGGAAGTAACCACTCTTCCTTACACAGTTTCAGAAAAGCTGAAGAGGCTCATGGTCATTCTAAAAATTCATTCCGGATAGGCTGAAAAGGGAATATATATTTCATCCTAGAATGATCGGAATTGTGTTACCTTTTTTTTTTTTTTTTTAATGTTTATTTTTGAGAGAGACAGAGACAGAGGGACAGAGTGTAAGCAGGGGAGGGGCAGACAGGGAGAGAGAGTCAGAGTGTAAGCAGGGGAGGGGCAGACAGAGAGAGAGAGAGTCAGAACCAGAAGCAGGCTCCAGACTCTGAGCTGCCAGCACAGAGCCTGATGCTGGGCTCGAACTCACAGACTGCGAGATCAGGACCTGAGCCGAAGTCAGATGCTCAACCAAGTGAGTCACCCAGATGCCCCTGAACAGTGTTATTTCTGTATCATTTCATACTCTTAAAAATATGTAAATATCAGCATCCTTTCGGATGCTCTGCAGCTTCAAATTATATACAAAAGATATAAACATTTGATGTCGAAAACTGGTAATCGAAGAACAGTGAGACAAATCTGTACAGGGTTTGCAGTTTTCTGAGCTGTTTTATAAACATTATTACACTGAGTATTCACAAGTTAGTGTAGGGCAGAGATTTTCCAGTCAGGGAAGGGACTCAACCTGAACTAACAAATCTACTAAGTGGAAGAACTTGAACCCAGGATACGTGCCACTCATCCAGGTGGGCACATATTAGCTGCCGCAGCACACAGCCCAACCCCACCTCCAGCTTCCCTGAGTGCTCCCTTCTTCAATGCCTAGCATGCATCACCTCCTTAGGAACCATCTCGAAATGCACGTTCTCTAAATCTTCACAGATTGCACTCAGACCATGTTGCCAATGTATTCTGTCAGTAAATACTCCACGGTCTATTATTTGGCATTATGGGCAAATCTCTTTTTCTCCCACTTGTAGATAAATCCTTTGAAGAGACCGTTAGTTCTTCAAAGATAAAAGTTTTTTTAACTTCCCACGGTGCCTAATGTAAGAGTTAAATAAACTGATTTTAGTAAACTGGAACACGAGGTTATGTTCCAAAAAATGAAAACAAGCTATTTTTAAAGGCCGTGCCAGATACTACCCCAGAGCCGGTGCCCCCACACCCACCTGCAGGCTCCCAGATCCGCTCATGGGGCACAAACACAAGAACATGCCCAACAGGAACACAGCGTTCCCAAGGTAGGCTGGAGGTTTTTAAACCTGAGGAGGTGGCAATATTTTTCCTATCCCAAGACCAGGGGAGTGGCGCCTGGAGGCCTTTCTTAACAAAACAGGTTTTTCGTGTTAGCTTCTGCCCCAGCAGGAGCTGCAGGGTGGGGCAGGAGAGGCGATGAAGGAAGAAAAGTGCTAAGTGCAGACAGCTGGGAAAGACCCTTTCCCTCCCAAAGATGAAATCCCCAAAAACTTCCCTTATGGGATCTTCCAGCACAATGAAATGTGAAAGAGTAAGGAGGTAAGGGAAGAGGAGAGACAGTGCCTTCTCTCCCAAGACAAGACAGCTCTCGCGTCGATGAATTTGTAGCCCAGATGTCAATTTTGCCATGGTGTCTATTTTTATCTTTGTGACGTGAGAGTAAAAGATGTTCATTTTCAAAACCCCAAGCTACTTCCTAAAAGAAAAACTTCCACAAGCATCTGTTTTTCTTCTTCTATATCAATAGTGTCCTTATACTTACATAAACATGTGAGGTTATATCTGCGACCCAACCTGCTAATTCACCTGAAGGAATGGATTTCCTCTCAACACATAAGGTCCCATTCAGAAACCCTAGGCCAAGTGCATGCGTTCATCCTTAGACCCTCAATTACGCACAAGACATCCAGTCGCCACAGCTAAAACCCACGGGACACACCAATTCATTGCACATGAGAATGCATCAACTTCTGCTCTTAAAATCATTTCCTAAGACGCACTTGCCAATATTTAACTCATTAACACTGCAGACCCCCATTTTTAGCATTCTATTTACATTTTGCAACCTCCTGCATTTTCCGGGTAATGAATAGATCCCGTGGTCTCTAGGTCTCAACTAAGGAGAACAACATTATGATAATGTTGACAGTTCACAATTATGGAGAAGCCAACTTTAAGGTAATGTTTCTTTAAAACAGAAAATGTGTAAACTAGTCATGGGTGAGGAATGACCCAGGGACTGGAGAATAGTCACAAATGCTATCCCTGTTGTTCTCTTTTCCTGGAACGGAAACATAATTCTCTTCTAGGCCATGGTGAAGGCATAAGCAAATGTAAGGCACAAAGTCAGCACTATTAAAAACCTGTTGGGGGCAGGGGTAGCCAATGAAAGGGTAGCACAAGCAAGCTTGACAGAGACGGAACCATTCTGTACCTTGACTGTGGCGATGGTTACATGAATACCTGTGACAAAACTGCACGAACTATACACATACGCACACATAAATAAGCACATGTAAAACTGCCAGAGTCTAATAAGCTCTGCAGGTTGTACCAATATCTTGGCTCGGATACAATACAGTCACACAAGATGCAACCAGTGGGGGAAACCGGGTGAAAAGATATGAGATCACCCTGCATGTAGGGGTGGATTGGGGGAGAATTCCTGTGAACTTATAATTACTTAAAAATAAAATTTTTTGAGAAGAAAGCCTGTCAGTTGCAAACACTGTTTGCTATACATACATACATACATACATTTAGTCAGGCATGACTAAACATTTAGTCAGGCATGACTAAACATAAACTAAACATTTATTAAGCATATACTATTGCTTGGCACTGCTCTACATTCTGGAGCTACAGACACTAAAATGATTATATTCCTTGATCTCTAGGAATTCACAGCCCAGATGTCCACTAAGAAAGTTGTGTACAAAGGAAAGCGAAGGTTACAATGGTGCTCCATATAAAGACGACACATAACGGTCTGTAATTGGTCCAGATCATAGTCAAGCTTGACATGAAAGCAAATGTATTTGCCAATCACAGTTCCCTTCATGAAATAAATGATTATGTATGGTCAGTATAAAATGGTCATATTAATTAAGGTTGACATCATTAGAAATCTCAACCCTTAAGAGAAGTTTTTTCCTGAAGGTATTTCTATCTTAAGAGCAAAGAACGTTCAGTTACAATAAGGTAAATACTTTCATAAGAAGGGGGGTGGTGTTTGACTTCAAAACCTCAATGTTCCTTTTCAATTCCTTTTTGAGATACATCTTTGAGATGTTATTAAAATTCTTCAAGGAAAATTTACAGCTTAGTTTAAAGCATGTGGAACTGAGGGAGGGTAGCCTCCCAGGAGAAGAAAAAATGCTTGATATTTTTTATTTTTATTTTTTTGAGAGACAGAGAGAGAACAAGCAGGGGAGGGGCAGAGGGAAAAGGAGAGAATCTCAAGCAGGCTCCACACCCAGTGCAGAGCCTGACGGGCCAGAACCGTGAGCTCCTGGCCTGAGCTGAAATCAAGAGTTGGACGCTTAACTGACTGAGCCACCCAGGTGCCCCTTGATACTAAAATTTAAACATCTGTAACTAATGAAAGAACATTCACCTGGAATAGAGGTTACTATTTTTCAAACTACAGCCATGGATTCACTTTCTATGTTATGTGTGTCCCTGGACAAGTTTTGTAAAAGCAGACAACTCCATTTTAAATTAATATGATCTTTTATTTAAGAGATACTTTCTCTCTGATTCTGATTAATTCTGAATTAACGGTATTTCAATACTTTACTTTAAATCTGTCAATCTTTCTGCCAAGTTGGTGTAATCAGATCCTGAGGTTCCCCCACACTTCTAATGTTGTATCTGAAAAATGTGACATAAGAAAACATAATTCTGTAAAAAATTTAAAAATAAGAAAATAATGCTATTATTAGGCTTTAGCTTTACTGAAGATTTATTACAAAAATATTACTTTTGGAAATAGGCAAAAATGAAAAAATAAAGGACCAACGTTAGGTTTCAAGAACGTAATACCATTAAGATAAAGATGAAAATTCTACATATATCTTTGGACTTAGCTTGGATGATCACTGGACTTAAGGAAGGAGGCAAAGATGGAAATCCTACACGTGAAACTGTCAGTTTACACACAGCACCACCCTGTAATTCCCCAAAACGTTCACAGAGAACCTACCGTCCAGAAATTCAATATAAAATTGTGCCTTACCACTATTGATATATAAAGAATGTAGTATATGGCTTGTTCAAAACCCAAACTCAATAATGTCAAAACCTGAGTGTGGTGCTAAACAGACACTGTGGTTGAAAGAATTCATATATTAAAATAAATAAATGGTAAACCAGACATATAGGTACCTTCATATAAACTTTGCCTTAAAAAAAAAAAGGCCATTAGAATATCACGTCTGTGAAAACTTAATCTGTCGCAGACTATGGGAACAACTTATCATCACTTCACTTATTATTTATTTAATTTTTTTTTGAGTCTACCATGTACCAGGCATAGTGCCAAATGCTAAAAATTCAACAGGTCATCCAGAGTCGACAAGCTTCCTGCCATCATGGAGAACACCTACAAGGAAAAGGGAAAGGTAGGCCCCATGCTCTGTACCACCCACCACTCCTGGAAACAACTGATGCCTGAGTAGATACACTGGATGCCTACAATCCTGGATCAGGTCAGATTCCGGAACCTCAGGAGCCTACCAAGCAAGAACAGTTTCGGGAATAAAATCAATTTCCAGTACTATGAACTCAGTGCTAATATCAGTATGCCTACAACTTCTCTCCCTTGTTTTCAAACCACTTACGATGAATAAGAGACACTCTGAGTACCTCATTTAGATACACTGACTGCACTACATAACAAAGCTATGGTTATTAATAAGCGTTTTCTCCACAATTTCTTTGAGAGCTGCCCTCTCTGCCTAAACACACACTATGTACAATATTAAGTCATACAACCCAGGTTTCTAACAGCTGACTGAGATAGTCAAAAATGGTTCATGCCGAGTATCTAACAATCCTTGCCTCAGCAAAGCAGACCAGAACAAAAACCTGCTCTTTTGATTTCCCTTCACCCTCTCCAAACTTTTTTGAAAGCTTGACATCATCCTTGACCCCTCCTCTTCCACCCAGATCTTTCCCATTTGCGAGTTGCCAAGTCCTGTAGGTTCTGAAAATGACTCTCAAATTGAGCCCTTCTTTTCTATTTGCACTGCCACCACGTCCAGAATGGCATTAAATAAAATCCGCAATACGACACAAACTGCATCTTGGGGTGCCTGGGTGGCTTGGTCGGTTAAACATCTGACTTCTGCTTGGGTCATGATCTCATGGTTCGTGGGTTCGAGCCCCGCATCGGGCTCTGTGCTGACAGCTTGGAGCCCGGAACCTGATTCTAGTTCTGTGTCTCCCTCTCTCTGCCCCTCCCCAGCTTGCTTGCTCAATCTTTCTCTCTCTCTCCCAAAAATAAACACTAAAAAAATTAAAACAACACAAACCGCATCTCGAATGTTATTCCCTGCCACGTACACATCTTACCCAACAAACATACTCATACTACTTTGGCATACCTTTCCTTCTTATAGCACCTTAGCTCACACTGTTCCTCCCACCTGGTATCTAAAAGAAATCTCATCTTTACAACTGAGCTCTAAAGCAACCT
The DNA here is from genome assembly GCF_018350215.1 of Panthera leo. Classification (NCBI taxonomy): domain Eukaryota; kingdom Metazoa; phylum Chordata; class Mammalia; order Carnivora; family Felidae; genus Panthera; species Panthera leo. Next base: position 48,340,240 of record NC_056679.1, read on the forward strand.
CCTCAAAGAAACCTAACTCTACCTAATCTATGAACCCCCACAGTATGCTCTGTATGATTCATAAGCCTTGCAGTGTTGTTCCCTCGCCTAACTATTTATTATGGAATTATTTATGTAAGGGTAAGATTGCCCTTGTCACACCCAGGTCAAGGATGTATCTTAATTGCTCTTTTGTGAGTACTGTGCCTCAGCTGGGGCACTGTACACAGAAGAATAAATAAACATGTATCAAATGGAACTGACCTTGAATATTCATGTTAAGATACCGACTTATTCTCAAATGCAAGCACTATGTAAACGGGGCTAACGTTTTGATAAGTAGGAGGATAGGAACTTCAGTAGTTCAGCTGATTACAGCAACTGTGATTTCCTAACCTTCATTATCAAAATCACCAGTATCCAAAGCTCAACCTCATGAAAAAGGATCCAAATTCAAAGATACAGTAACAGAATTCCCCAGATTGCTGAGTGACACACGTATATACATATCCCAAAAGTGAGGTAGGAAGTCCCCAGGGCAAAACAGTAGTTCAGTAGTTTTTCAGCCTTGAGTCAGAATGCCCTGGTCCAATCATGCCTCCACACGTGTTACTGTGTGAATATATGAAAGGTATATACATTTTCTGCACTGTAATTTCATTATATGCAAAATAAAGATTGTAACATTGTATCTTCCTCATATAAAACATGTATGTGCTAAGTTAGTGCTATGTAAGTGTTTGCTATTATTATTTTCTGTAACGTAATGGTTTATTAATAACTTACTTAAATATTTAGAATGAGATTATCTACTGGTTAATTCTTAATACATAAGCTGTCACGTGCAATTAGCAGCTTAAGGACCCAATTCTGAAAATGGATCTGACCTGGTAGCATCTCTCCCTGCCAGGAATATTCCATGTTTTTACTGTAACAATGATACCAAAAGGTCAGGAAGTCTCAAAGATTGCTCAAAAGAAGCAAACCCAGCACAGGATCTCTGTTTCGATTCAGCTATGTTGAACAATGTTGGAGGTAGGGTTCTATGAATCCTAGTTACCAGCCAGAGCTTGAATTGACTGAAAGACTTAATGGATTGCTGAGTCTTAACATCAATTAAATAAGACCTGATAAGTATGTCCGAAAGAGTAATAAAATAATTCAGAAGGACCTCATAAATATGTAACATTAAATATTTGCGATGTGTCATTCAATCAAACAGATAAGATCTGTGCTTCACAGAACAGGAACTCATAAAGCATTTAAATGAATATGAGCAAAGCATTAACTGAGGCACAAATTAAACCTGAGACAGCACAATGACCTCCACTGGCAGGAAGACTTTCTAGTACATGGATATGTCAGGAGACACGGCAAAGTAAGAAGAAAAAGAGTAAAATACGAATCAGAGATTCAAGAAAGCAGCAAAGATTGGTCAAGATCTTTCTCAAGATTTCTCAACAACAAAAGAAGGAAGAAAGGTAAATAAGATTCCATGCATGATAAGTAACGTCTGACTAATTGAATGAAAAACCTCTCCACAAGGTTAAACTGAGATTTCCTTCATGAAATATTATTTTTTCATTAAGTCTATAAACTTGAAAGATTGGATGAAATAAGGGTCTAGTGCTGCTCAAGCTTTTCTAATTATCCCACTAATGGCCAGAAGGAAAATAAAATTAAGACCCTCATTTTTTGACAGATTAAACCATTTCAAACATCAAAAATTAATGCACCCAAATGCTTCAAAAGAATAGAATATGTTTAGCGATGGCTAAATACGGGTGTGGGGAAGGAGGACAAGGAAATGATAATTTACAGTAGCTTGATCGAGGGCCATTCTGTGATGACACAGGAGCAATGAAACAGAGACAACTACAAAAATCCTTCCAACTTCCCGATAAACACAGAGCAGTTACCGCTGGGAAAATGTAAATTTACCTGTGTGTGTGTGTGTGTACATACGTACACTCTTGGTTTTCGTGATGGTTTCAGTGATTCTTGATACTTTACTAAAATATAGTAAATTCTAATTATATGAGTTTCTTGGTCCTCAACCATGACAACTAGCAAAAGCTACCCAGCTCCCTTATCTAAAGAGCACTGAGTAATTAATTAATGCAAAGAAACACAAGCAGTAGATACTGTACAAAGACATTGTGGGTTTAGATTTTCTCTTAGGAAGAGTTCCTTGAGGAAGGTTTGTATTTCTCTATTCAAGGCAATATTTATGTCTTCAATAAAGACTAAAATTGTAAAAACTGGGCAATGGATCTAGTTATAATAAATTTGGCAAGTCCTCACAGCTGTTTAGGCTGAAAGAAGAGAGTGGGAGAACACTATATCCATTAAACACTCCTTAAGTGTTCTATGTTTATAGAGAATCTTATAAGGAATTCTGCATCCATTCTTATTCAATACACAATACTTTTCAGCAGATCATATTTCATTTCTATGCCTTTTTGGCAAAATGAAAAAAAAAAAAAAAAACAACCATGTGGTCAATAAATGAATAACTTCTCCAGTCAAAACATTAATAAAAAACCTTCTTATACTTTGCCCTCAGATAAATGACTCATCAGAGTGCCCGGGGAAAATAAACTACCTCACAAAAAGATCAGTGAAAGAGAAAAACCTATCAGTCCCCAAACTGCAAAGGAATGAAAGGAAAACCACCCAGAAATAAGGCCTCTTATTCTACAGTCCGACTACACATGCTTTTACCCTCTGCCTCTACCAAGCAGTACTATTTGGGATCTCTAATTCTGTATCCACAAAATGAATAACTAAATGCCTGCTTTACAATATCTCATCAACTGCAAGCACACCTAACAGCCAGATCTTCATTTTTAAAACCATTCTCCAATGACAGGAACCAGGGCTCCTTGAAGAAATGGCTGATTCTAGGACTGAGACAGGAGACATACAAGATGACTATGCAGCATCTTGTAGTGCTAGAGTGTAGAGAAGTAGGAAAAGAAAGAAAAGGAAGGAATGAAGGGAGGGAGGGAGGGAGGAAGGAAGGAGGGAGTATAATGGCAGTTTGTCAAAGAGATACAAACGCCAACTAAGAGTTACCAATGACCAAACCTAGAACAATTTAAACAACAAAATAAAGTAGTATTAGATTATAACCTAAAGTATAAAATAAATATACACAAGTCCATATTTACATAAATGTGTAGACAGACAAACAGATAAATAAGAAGAAAACGTCATGAGCTATAAAGAATTCCAACTAATTTTTGTATATACTTCATCCTCAAGAAAGTAGAGCAGAATTCCCCACTCCTTAAGTGTCAGGAACACATAGGGGCTCCTTAAACTCAAAGAACAGTAAGGAAGAAGGAAAGGGAATAACTTTACAGTGGAAAACCCTGACAGACTCTATCTCAGGCAGGTAATCAAGGTCATTGACAGTGATGCCATTTTGACAGTCAGTACTACTGATTTGATGTGATGACAGTGGCACTTTATCTCTGTGGTCCTCCTCTTGAAACCTGTAACCCCAGACTAATCATGAGAAGGGCATCAAAGACCACTTGGAGACATTCTACAAACTATTTGGCCTGTACTTCTCAAACTATCAAGGTCATCAAACACACGGAGAGTCGGACAAACTGTCACAGCCAAAAGAAGCCAAAGAGACATGACCACCATATGTAGCATGGGATGCTGGATGGAATCCTGGGATAGAAAAGGGACAAAGGATAAAAACTGAAGAGATATGAATCAAGTATAGACTTCAGATTAATAAAAACGTATCACTGTTGGTTCACTAACTGTAATAAATATACCATACTAATGTAAAACACTAGTAATAGCAAGAACTGGGTATGGGGAGTGTGAAAATTCTTTCTTCACAATTTTCTGTAAATCCAAACCTTAAAAAAAGTAAAGTTTATTTTTTAAAACGCCTGCCCCACCTTCTAAACAAGGCTAAATTTTTAAATAAGTTATGGAAGGGGAGCTGTTGTTCAATGGATATAAAGTTACAGATACACAAGGTTAGTAAGTTCTAGAGATCTGCTGCACAACATAGTGCATATAATTAACAATAAGGTGTGGTACAATATGGTATGCTGCACAACATTACAGTACAGTCAGCAATACAATTAAAAATGTGTTGAAAGGGTAGATTTCATTTTAAGTGTTCTTACAAAACAGGGGGTAAAAAAGCAGAGGGACGCAAACTCACGGAGGTGATGAATATGTTTATTACAATGATTAAGGTGATGGTATCATGGGCGGATGCATATATTCAAAGTCATCAAATTAGTATATACACTTTTTTATACCTTATCTCAATAAAGGTACAAAAGAAGTTTATGGAAGTACTTTGTTCACAGGCTACAAAAAGAAACAACCGATCGCATTTTATTTTGAAAGGCTACTAGAGATTTGTTTCCCACCTGAAAAAAGAAACTAGGTTCCGGTACGACACTGGGCGGGTCCTTCAAAGCGGATCGCAGGAGAAAAAGAAGTTACCCAAAAGAAATTACGAATTGGAAATGAATCACGTCAGGATGGTCACTTCTTGCCTAGAGTTGAGACCACGTGCAGAGATACACTGTAACCACTCTACCAAGGAATGTTTAGCACTAACAGAAATAATCTCTGTGCAGAAAACATGATGATGATTGTTGTACCGCAGCTACTTTCATCTCCTCGCCTTACTACTGTGTTTCTAGACAGGCAGAGAATACTTCTACTTCCTTGCTATGCCACTAGAGCTATTAATTTTATTTTTTATCTCTTTACTGTCATTGATTCCCCTATAAGTTATTTTAACATTCTTTGCTTTCTTTGGAAAGAACTGCTAAAAAACAGGGGGGGGGGGGGACCGGAAATTAACATACATATTGGTTTTGAAAATCATAGTTATAGGAAGTTTACTTGGATCTCATGCAACCAGACATATATGTCTCTCCCCAGCATCTTTTCAGAATCAGCTCTCCTTAAGCCCAGAGAAATTCCGCTGAGTCCACGTGTTTGGGTAAGGATGTCTCCTCCCCTCCAAGCCAGGAGTGGGCATATGACCCTGGTGTAACCCAACCGAGTATTCTCCCCCTGGTCACCTTGGTTGATTTAGGGAATGGGTGACCAAGCCAAATGTTGTCATCAAAAAAACTGCTTGCTCTTTTTCTAAGAATATAAAAGGTCTATAGTGGACTCGATCAGCAGCCACACTGTTGTCACATTTTAATAATCTGAGAATAAAGCAGAAGCAACAAACCTGAAAAATGAATACAGAAACAGAGTACCGGTGACATCATTTCAATTGCTCCCTAATGCAGTACTTAAAAACACCTTCACCTCATGGATGAACCCATTCCGTGAGCCAACAAACAATAAACTGGCTTTGAATTAAGCGAGCTTGAGTTGGGGTATCAGCTGAGGTTGGATACAGATGCGAGTGTCAGCATACTTAAAAGGACGGTGGCTTGGGCATGACTGGAGTAGTTCTGTCTCTAGCCTTCGGAATGCAAAGTCAGGCAGTCAACAGCTGGAACACAATTCTGCTCCCCTAAGTCCTATAGAAAACACCACCATTCCCAGAGTCTGACCTCACCCAGTGGTGGTTTATGACAGCTAGACCTCCAGCCATTGTATCGACATTCCACACAACAGAAATAAAGAAAGGATGAAGAGGTGAAGCAAAGGGAGTGCACTGGGTGACTTGAGACGGAGGCTTAGAGAATGCTTACTTACATCCGCTTACATCTCACTGGCTGGGACTCACCTGGCCACATACAAAGGCTTTACTTTGGGCAGCCAGGCACACAAGTAAAAAAACTCTTATCACAGAAAGAGGAAAGAATAGATATTGTGTGGACAATCAGTCTATGCCACAGCTGGGGTCCTATAATTTCCAACCAAGACAATTCACATAAATCCTATGGCTACATAGTAGGTATTCTTTCAATGACTGTATTTTTTAAAAAGGGAGCAAGAGAAACGTTAAGGCATCAAATCATTGTAGTACTTATGTTCTGGAAATCCCACACGACAACGACACACATTTAGAGTTCAGCAATATTAATATCTGATTTCATAGGTGAGAAAATTAACATTGTGGGAGTAGAGCTTTATCATGTGGCCCAAAGTTGTTACAAATTCAGTAAGGATTAAAATCTAGACTATATAGAGAAATTCTCTAAAGAAAAAGACAAGAAACTCAATAGAAAAAAGTGGTAAAACATATGGATAAATGATTGACAGAAAGGGAAATTCAAATGGCCAACAAGAATATGACTTTTGGGTAAAGAAAAAGCAGACTGATTATACACATTGACTTTCGCTCTCTTCCCAATTCAAATAAAATGAGAAGTAATAGATTTTTCTTTAGGCATAGAATGTGAGATGAGTCAATAACAGGAAAAAAGAATTGGAAAGGCAAAAAAACAGATGGAAGAAAGGTAAATGATTTAACAGACCCTAGAAAGCTGAATACAGTTAGGCCAATTGTGAGGAAAACCGAGAAGCAATATGACTTATCCAAAAAAACCTTCCAAAATCTGGGAAGCTGTCAGCTCCATATGACTCTAAAAATGGCGGTAAAATTTAGCTAAAACAAGGGAGAATGGTTGGCAATCCCTCTAAAAATTAGTTAATCTCCAGATATACTACCTTAGTGAACACAGTTAGATGTCTACCTTTCCTAATCCTAGAAGACCAGCAGTTTATTCTCTGTATAGAGTAAAACCTGGGGCCTCTACTGAGATATGAGGGACACCACGTGGATGAAGGAATCCTGTAGAGAACACAGTGAAAGAGGGAACAGTGTGTTGAGATGTCCAGTTTTCTTCTTGTTCAGGTTGCAAACCTCATGCCTGGCCTATTCCTGTTGGCAGGAGTCTGGAAGGTCGTTCTATGGAGAACCTAATTAGCCCTAGAATCAAGCCTACAGATATTTCCTGCCACAGGGGCTCAAAAGTCGGTAGCACAGCCGGTGACTCTGCTGAGAGTGTCCACGAATCTGCTGAGTGCTCCAACCAGAGATGACAGCAATTATCAATGCATTCAGAAACCAAGAAGAGGATGTCATTTTGAAAAGATTACTCTAAGAATCAAAACAACAAAAAAATGTTTTAGAAATTAAAAATAGTAGTAAAAGAAGAGAGATAATAAATAAAAGGATGGGAAGACTATGAAGACACCATCTATCACAAAGTAGAATAAAAGAAAATAGGAATAAAATAATAAAAACATTGGAATATCATTCCATAATATCCAACATCTGAATATGGGAGTTAAAAAGAAAACTGAAAATGGAGATGGGGACGGCATCAGCCACAGACCCCCTTGCTCCCCATTTTCCTTCTCTTACTTCAAGAACTGAATAGGTGATGAAAATAAATTTTGAGATGGAACTCTTTGGAGGAAACAGTACCCTGGATCCTCTGACATGTCCCAACGCAGATGCTTGTTTATCTGAACTCAGGAAATGAGTGAATTTGGGTAAAAAGAGATTTCTGTATTTGGGGGAAAAATCTGTAAAACAAGGATTTATGTTTTGTCATTTACAAAATGATAGGACCAGCTGAGTACCCTGAAAAACTTGAAGAAAAGAGGCTACGCAGAGGCACATCACTGAGAAATTCAGAACATTTAGAACAAGAACACTACAAGTTTTCAGAGACAGAAAACTCAAGAGTCAGAGGAGAAAAGGCCATTAACAAAGGTACTAGGGGTCATAATGGCATCCAAACAGAAGGCAGAATAATGGAATACCCTCAGAACCCCAAAGGAAAATTATTTTCAATCCTGAATCCCAGATCTGACAACACTATCAATTAAGTACAAAGGTAAAGATATTCTTAACATGCTAGATGTCAAAAACGTACCTCTCCTACAATCTTGCTCCTTAGGAGGATACGCATAGTAAAGAAAGGAGCAAACAAAGGAGGAACCATAAGATAGGAGACAGAGGGCACGAAAAAAAGGAAAGGATGGTCGTGGGACCCCAGGCCAAGAGCTGTGCACAAGGCAGAGTAGGGCTGAACGCCCCAAGGATCTGACACAACTTTCTGTGACTCTGAATGCACAGAGAAAAGTATCAGACAACTGGGGGATTAAGCAGGGATGAGAATGCTCAAAATTCAGCAACCATGGAGCACCTGGGTGGCTCAGTGGATTAAGCGTCTGACGTCTTGTTCAGGTCTGTGGGTTGGAGTCCCATGTCGGGCTCCACGTTGGAAGCATGGAAACTGCTAGGGATTCTCACTCTCTCCTCTCTGATCTTCCCCCACTTGCACCTTCCCTATCAAAACAAATAAATGAACTTGAAAAAAAAAAAGAAAAGAAAACTCAGCAAACAAAATCAGAGGATAAAATCTATAGGAAAGGAAAAGTAATCATCATAGCACAAGTGTGAGAAGCACCTCTAGAGGTATACTTAGGTAAACATTTAACACTGATTTCATCAAGGCTGAGTCAACTACATTGGAGAGACAAGAAAGCTGTGTGCTTGGTGGGGGAATGGAGATGAAAAGGGCTAAATCCACATGTTACACACTGGGAGGTCCACAGATAAGGCTAACACTAAAGGAAATAAAAGAAAGAAAAAGCAATATAAACAAGTTATTTAGAGATACAATGCTTAAAAATCAAAAGAACCTGTACAAGTTGAGAAAATTTCCTTAGAGGATGGAAAAACAGTGTGGCGGGGGGGGGGGGGTGGCAGCAAAGAATTGCTGCTTTGTCTTCACAATCTCTGTTGGTCAATATTGACTTTGTAAACTATGTGCATACAAAATCTTGATGAACATCAAAACTAAAAGATAAAACGAAGAAGATTTCTGATAGAAGCAGGAGGGTATTCCACGTGGAGTAATGAACAGTGAGGAGACCTAATACGTATCAGGGGTCACAGGGAGCCACGGGGGTCAAGACCGAGAACACACTGAGTCCAACCACATGGTGTGGTGGGGCGTGCAATTTACACAAGAAGAGTTGACACCAAAGAGGATGTGAACCCATTAGAGATTCTGAGCAGAGGACCCATGTGACAAGTTTAAGAGGATGAATCTTAGCAAGCAGGGAAGTTGGCAAGTGAGAGGCAGAGACTCCAGTCAGAATGGCATTTCAACCATTCAAGTAAGAATAAGGGTCTGAATTTCAATAAAGGCAAGATATATTCTAATGAGGGAGAGAGTCTGAGGGAGAAGTGAAAACTCACTAGAAGTAAATACACATCAAAATACCACATATTACTTTATGCTGATCAGAATGAAGACAATTAAAAAAGAGAATAATAACAAGTTTGGGCAGTCGTTTGGGGAAAGGGAAAACTTTACAGACAGCTGGTAGATATTTAAACTAGTACAGCAATTGTGGAAAAAATAAAAATATGGCAGTAATTAATGAAATGAAGTGTGTTTATGCCCTCTATGATCAGGTAACTTCACTCTTCCTAAGGACACATTCTGGGAAATGTTTCAGGCAAGACTGTAGTACTGGGACTTAAAGGCATTCAAGATTTCCACTAGGGAATGGAAAAATAAATTATGGTAGATGGATGTTACAGAATACTACCCAGAAGTGAGAACTAATAGCAACATAAACGGAACTTACAGAATTGGGTGAACTGTAAGAAAAGGAAATGAGTTTTATAGCATAAAACCACTTGTAGAAATTAAACACACACACTTACAAACACCACAGATAACTCCACAAGGTCTCCTCCATATCAAGGGACATATTTCAGGGACCTGGGAGAGTGTGCTTGGCTGCTGGTTAGGAGCAGAGAAGAAAAGAGAGGAACAGAGGGAGGGATGGGAGAAAAAGAAAGTGAAACAGCGAAACAGGGGAAGAGCCTTAGGGTACCAGGAAGGGAGGTGGAGCATGGACTGAGGAGTGGGATGGAGTCCACTATCATCAGAAGATCAAAAGCACCATCACCACTCACACCAAACGGACCTCTAAAGAGAGAAAGAGAGAGAAAGACAGAATTGGGATCAAGTAGAAAGAAGTAGAAGTGAGGTCAAATAAAAAGAAAAGACAAGTAGAATAAGAAGATAAGAATTCCACATCTGGCTCTCAAACCTTCTAAGTGTGTGGCCCAAAACGAATTATTTTACCTTTCAATGCCTCGGTTTCCTTATGTATTAAAAAAAAAAAAAAAAAAAAAAAAAAAAAAAAAAAAAAAAAAAAAAAGGAAGATACGGTAACTTCTCAGAGTAATTGTGAGGATTAAACGATATCAGAAACATGGTACATACTGTGTAAGTTTTTCTAGGAAATAGTGCCGCAGATACGCATTTTTATGGTTTGCCCACCTGCTTCCCATCAGGTAATTCTGAGAATTTACATTTTTTAATCAATTATTCTAAGTTTTTTTTTTTTTAAGCTTTTCTACTGGTCCCACTCATGAGAAGACTAGTACTGAAAATAAGTTTTTTGATACATGGAAAGGAAATAACAACGGGTCCATCCATCAAAGCTGAGAATCAAGTTAACTTCCAAGGAAGCAGACTATCTACACTGCCCAACACCACACTCCACCATCTTGGCCAGATCACATCACACACAATTCAAAGGAAGAATTCTTCCCCTGAAGCAAGTTCTTATTCCAGTTTCCAAAGTGTTAAAGTGAATGCTATTTGAACATCACAGCCATGAGAAATAAATTAAACAGAATCAAATGCACCCCCTCTAGATAAAGTCAGCCCTCCTGGTACCTGTCCATTTCTCCCATTACTATGGCTCATATGAAAAGTTGGAGGGCAACTAGCTTTCTCTCCTTTGCATGTACTCTGCTCACCTCTGCCTCATAAACTACCCAATATACTCTACTCCCTGGCTCTAGGCCTTTCTCATCACCTCTGCCAACCCACAGTCTTGCTTTCCCTCTAAAACCTCCAGAGTCTTCCCTGGCTGCCTTATACTCTACATCTACCATCACCATACCAGCAATCAGTAAGAAAGCTCATGTATATTAACTTATACCTAAACAGGAGAAAGCCCTTGCATCAATCAGGAAACTCTATTATCTAGACTTTTTTTGGTTTTTTTGGCCATATGTTCATAATGAGCATGTTCAAATACCTGCTAAAATAAACCGCAACACCTAAATTAAGGCATCAAAGTACACTTTAGATTAAGTATCAAAGTACACTTACTATCTTCTATAAGCTATTAAATAAAATATTTATAGCGAAAAAAATTTCATCGGCCATTTGTGGTGAAAAACTATATCAAAACATACTTCATAACATATTTAATACATATTCCTTGTAATATTTTACATTTCTTAAGGTTTATTTATCTTGAGAGAGAGAGAGAATAAGCGAGCAAGCTTGTCCAGTGGAGGGACAGAGAGAAAGGGAAAGAGAATCCCAAGCAGGCTGTGCGCTGTCTGTGCCAAAGCCCAACATGAACCGTGAGATCACGAACCGTGCGATCGTGACCTGAGTTGAAACCAGGAGCTGGACGCTCAACCAACTGAGCCACCTGTGCGCCCCCATATTCCTTGTAATAGACAGAATTCTCAACTATTTCATTTAATGTTCTCAGTAATCCTACCAGGGTAGAGAAGGTAAGACTGCTCAAAGCCACAAGCCAAGCAAGCAGTAACAGGTTGGTGCTGTTACTCACTCAACATACTGCCTCCACTGGCTTCAGTAACAGCAAGGACAATGCTTTAGAAAAAGTGGAGGTCAAACACCTGGATGCTGGACCTTGAGCACAACAGATGTTCCATAAGTAAAAGGAATGGCTATAAAGCTTAACATTATCACATAAATCTCGTTGAACAAAAAAAAATGCTAAAAATATTGCTTAAAGTCCTGTTAGTACATTGTTGAGAGGGAAAATGAGGTGGAGGAAAAAGAAACTCTTGTAGCACGTCTGCATTCTGCTCAGGGTAAAGGGTAAAATGGGACCTAGAAACTCATATTCATTGAGAAACGAGATAAATTCACTTTGTGGGATTAAAGAGTACAGAATGTTGCTATGCACATTTAAAGGTTTCTTTATTAGTTGTAAGAAAAGTAACGTGAGTCATATTTTTTTAATAAAATTCCAATCCCAGTAAATTTTCCATGTATTCCATCCTATAAAACATGATTAAGGTAGTATGCTGAATTTGAAACTGCTCCAGTAGACCTTCAAGGGGTATTTCAGACTACTCACAGTATCAAAATTCTTAGACCAAAGTGGGTTAAAAACAAAACATATTAAGTCGACCCCTAACTCCAAAATTTAAAAACCACTAGGCTACTCAAAGCAGCTAGGACAATTCACAAAAAGAAGTCAAAGCAACTAACTCAGTGTCATCATGTAAGCTTACAGACACTTTGGCCAAAAGTAATGGATACATGATACAGAATATTATTTAAAGAACACTAAAGGTAGGGGTTCCTGGGTGGCTCAGTTGGTTAAGCATCCGACTCTTGATTTTGGCTCAGGTCATGATCTCACAGTCATGAGGCTCCGAGCTGGGTATGGAGTCTGCTTAAGGTTTTCTCTCTGCCTCTCCTCTGTTTGCGAGCATGCACACGCACATGCGACTGGCTCGCTCGCTCGCTCTCTCTCAAAAAACAAAACAACAACAACAACAACAACAACACTAAAGGCACTATCATCAGGAGCTGGACTCCTTTTTCACTGGCAACATACGTCCCACAGAGTGTGGCACTCACGGATGTCTCTGCATCAGCTCCTTTGCAGTGGGCCCAGCCCCAAGACCTGACACTGACAGGAGAGGCTGGCAAGGAAGGGCAGGGAATAGAAACTTGGTTTTAAGATGACACAAGGGAACTTTGGAATTAGCAAGCTTAAACGACTCATTTTACAAATAAGAAAACAACCCCTAACTTACCCAGGAGTGCACAGCTAATGAGAGACCGCGTCAAGATTGGAGCCCAGGTGTCCCTGCCTAGACATTTTCTCCCAGCTGTGTGTCCTCCCCATTCGTGTCATTCTGGACACATCAGTGTGCTCATATATTTTACATATATTTTACATATTTTACATATTATACATTATGTATAACGTACACAATACGTTAACATCAGGGTCTTTCACTCACTGGATAGTGTACTTTCCATTCTTGATAGAATTGCTTTTGCCCCATTTCTCAAAGCATAAGGAATAGGTCTACGATCTTACTAAGAAATATGACTCACAAGCTTAAACATTTCCACTGCACATCTATCCTGACTAAAAATCAGTGAGCAAAGATTTGACATTAAAGAAAATTAAAATTCCATTAAAATATTATACTTTGTATTTACACATGACATTGGTGCCAAAGCGTCCTGACATCCCTATGAAAAAGTGGGGAATAAGCATAGTAACCAACATCTTATGGACAGGGAAGTTAAGACAAAAGTTAAATTTCTTGCTCCAGAGCATTTAGCAGAATAGGCAACAATGAACAAAACATCTCAAGTCCCAGGATACCAGCGATTGACAACATTACAAAAATATTTTAAAAGTGACAGAAAAAATCATGTTAAGAAAAACTACCAAAGGCGAGCTAACCTGAAGTTTTAATAAGTCAAATTCTGCCCTGTGCATTCTCACCAAAATGCCTCGCAGTCTTAGCAACACAAAAGTTGGAAATTTAGACATCAGTTTCTCAAAGCTACTCCATTCACTTAAATGTCTTTAAAAAGCAAAACCTTGGCTGCAACACAATTTATTTAGAAGGAGAAGAAAAAATGATGCCTTCTGCTGATGGGCTACAATAACAAATCAGTGCAAGGCATTTGCCTTGCCATCAGAGTATTTGAAGATAGTTGTAAATTGTAATTTCCTGGTTCTTTACAAGATGCAGTAGAAAGCAACAAGGCTTACCCCAGCAGCTCTGGTTTCTGTATCACCGTGAACATATGATGCTCATCCCCAGAGTATGGAAACAAATTGTGGGCATAATCAGCACCCATTAACCTACTCCCCATGGTTGATATAACAAAGCCCTTCTCCCTCTGGGCTGGTCTTAACTTCTCTGTAGGCAGGGCTCACCAAGCCTCAGCACATGAAACAGTCAAGATGTGTCCACGGAATATTTTTCGTTTAACAGAGAAGGGTATGGATAAGCAATGGTGACAGTTGGAAGAAAAACAACAGCATCAATTTACCCTAAACACAGTTGTTCTAGGCAGTAGGCGGCCAGGAGGCAACAGCTCTAAAGCACCAACCCTAGGGCCAGGATAAACGGTTGCATGCATAAGGCCCGGGAACAAGTTCCAGGTGCAGCTGGCAGAGCAGGCATGGAAAACAACAGACAAAACAACCCCACGAGCCACCCTGGGTTGTACAAGAAAGGCAGAGGAAACAGGAACCATCTCGCTCGAGCAGTGCCAACCACCTTCAAAGGCTGTTCTCAACCCCGTTGAGCGAAGATGAGTGTGCCTGGGATCACAGACAGACAAATGCAACATCCGCCTGGAAGAGGGCAGAGGAAGAAGAGTCCAGGGGTTCCCACCCAGAGAAGATGCTTGAATAGGATTTAAGAGCTGTGGGAAGTGCGGAGGAGGAAGGAAGGGAGAGCAGAGAGGGAGAAGGAGAAAAGAACGGAGACCACACTGTGATCTGAAGTGAAAACCGAGGACCATATTGAGCATACACATCAGTGCATCAGTTATGCAACATACATGTAACCCACATTTCACTGACTGTCACTTCTTCCGGAAGCATCTGCTAGGGAGTTTTTTTCTTGTATGTTTGTTGGTAGTGTGTGTTTTTTTTTTTTTTAAGGCCGGCTTTTATTGCTCACTTGTCATTCTACTTACAGTAAAGATTAATAACACCGCATATGGTGTGTGATGAATAAGAAATCCAACTTATATGGCACTAGGTGTGAAATTATGCAGTATACCCCTTTGACTGTAGAAGAATCCTATTTAACATGAAGAGTTTCCTACACAGACAGAAGTGAAAGTTGTTCAAGTATTTGCCATGCTTTGGTCTACAAATAGGATCAGAAAAGTAATCTGTGAAAAAGAAAACTGGGCTACCCAGCTATATTGTCAAACTAAAAAATGTTCTTTCAAAGTTACAGTCAACTCCAACTCACCAAAAATCTAGTCAACCAAAAAGCCAAGATGACCGTAATTTGTTTTGGCTATAATTCTACATGTAAAAGAGGAGTGGGAAAATATTGAGAAGCCATGTCTGCCTCCTCTGGGAGGGAAGGGGAGTGAAATTCAACTCCGTGTAACAGAAGTCTGCATTCTTCCCCTGCCATTGTGGGGCCTAGTAAAGAAGGAAACAGAAGACTCAGAAAATACGGTCTTCACATGAGCAAAAGGAGGTCCAGAGCTGGGTCTGGTCATCAGAGCCAGAGAAAAGTTGTAATACTCTGCATAACTTAAGAGCTCAGAGTTATTCAAGTTGCTGGGAGCCATTGAGGAGAGCAAGAAAGAGGGTTACACACTATGCTGGGCTGCCAGGCCCAAGCTGTTGAAAACTGATGAGGGAATTTTACTAACATGGTCTAGGACCCAATTTCAAGCTTTTTGTTCCTGAACATCTAACTTTTCTATTTCCCTTGTCTTCATAAAGGTAATTCCACATGGTCTTTGTAATTAAAAAAAAAAAAAAAAAAAAAGCCAGGGCAAAGGGGCTGTGTGTGTGCATGGGTAGGTACAAAGTGCAACAGGGACAGCCAGTTTGAGACGGTGAGACACAAGCAGAGCTCAGGGGCCTCCTGTCCACAGTCTCCGCCCCATCCCCATAGACCAAGAGAAAACCCTGACCTCCTCCCATTACTTCTGAAAACGGGCTAATTTCACTGGACTCTCAGAGAGCAGGTTACAGCAGGTTTTGTACCAAAAAGACAGATTCAAAACAATCAAAAGGGTGGCTACTATGATGTCTTTTAGAACCAGAACACTCAGTGTAAGTTGAATTATCTATCACTGAAGAAGCGAATCTTCCAGCTGTGTCAATGACTTGCCTCCACCTCTTAAAGAGGAGTAGCAAATTACTTTTCCTATCAGCTAGTCATGGACACACAAGAGAGACGAGTTACATCATTTGCTACAAACTGCAACTTAATTCAACACCTCTGAGAGAAAACATATCATCTGCTTTTAAGACTAGCATAAGAATTCAAATATTATTAGAGACAGCAACGTCTTCAAAGTTATTTTTGCTATACATCAGAGAAATCAGGAAAATAAAAGAGGGGAATGGTAACATGCAAAGGGAAAAGAGAAAGACAAAGAGCAAAAAGGAAAAAAGCCAAGAATATACACTCAGGAGGAAGAAATGAAATGAGAGGAGATATGGGGACACAGGGAGGGAGAAAATTAAAAAAAAAAAAAAAAAATGAAACAGTGGATGAATTCACCCTCCATAATTTTTTTAAGTTTAATTACTTATTTTGAGTGAGAAAAAGCACAAGTGAGACTGAGTGGGGGAGGGGCAGAGACAGAGGAGGGGGAGAGTCCCGAGCGGGCTCCAAACTGTCTGCGCAGACCTCGATGCGGGGCTCAAACCCACGAACCATGAGATCATGATCTGAGCCAAAATCAAGTCGGACACTTAACCAACTGAACCACCTCTCCTAACTGTATGTAATTTATTTTAAGTTTCTTAGAGCCTCAGTTTTCTCATCTGTAAAACAGATACAAAGGAATGTTTCTCATAATTTGATCACTTAAAAGCAACATATAAAAATATATGAAAGTATGTGTGTATCCATACACAGCCCAGAGTTAGATGTAGAAGGAAAAAGGAAATCTGAACATACAAAATGACCATGAATGAAACCTGCCACTATGAACTCGGGGCTATTAGTCCTATTATCTACTCTCTCTGAAATGTTCATTGATCTCTATTCACAGGTTTTAATTTCTCAATCTTTATTCCTTACAGAGCATTTATTTCAGTCCACCAGAAGGGAAACTAACTTTCCAGGACGCAGGGGTAAGGGCAGCGGGCCAAATCTAGACCTTGGTCCCCTGTGTAGAGGACACAAAGGAAAATGCATCTTTCAAACAAGGGCCTTGAAGTACTGAACAACAAAGTAACAATATTAGTCATCACAAGTCTACATTTCTTTTGCTCTTTCTACAAACCAGGCACCAAGCTAAGGTATGCAAGATCTATTCTTTCGAAACATCACAACAATCCTTTTAGATAGGTTCTATTATTAAGTTTACCCTACAAATGAGGAAACTGAGGCCCACAGACATTAAGTCACTTGTCCAAGGTCCCACAGCAATAATGGGTGAGATAGATTTCAAGCCCAACATTTAAAAACTACACCAAATCTCATGAATCCTCAAGTACCTTCTAAGTATCAGAGAAAGCATAAATTACATCCCAGAAAGCCTTAATCTAACCCCACTGCACTGTTTCTTAATTTGCCCCCAAAACGGCAAGTCTACTAGTGGACATATAGTAATCTGCAATTCGATTCATATATCTAATTTCCAAGATACTTCCTAGGCTGTGAGGTTTCAGGTGAGAAAGACACTTTTGGGTCTCAGTTTTTTCATCTGTAAGGGCAAAAGTTCCAAGTGATGCCCCAAATTTTGTCAAATAAAAAATTACTTTGCAATCCCTTCCCCCACCTTCCTAGGAATCCCAAGGCAGTTTTGATCTTCCTGCTGAAACATGATGGAAATCTCTGGATAAAAGTCTTTTGGAATAGTCTGAAGGAAGCAGTCACCTAAATAAAGGTTACGTTACTTGGATTTCACATTGCATAAATGAAGGCCATGCGGTGTCTTGAACCTTGACTTTATAGGAGAGCTTTGTTAAACTTTTAACAATGAATAAGAAACGTCAAGGGCTGTGCCTGTGAAGCTAAGAATTTTAAGAAGTACACAGGAGCTCTTCATGTGTCAGTAATATAGAAACATCTATGCCAAATACCTTGGCTGTTTCTTTTTCTTTTGCACCAGGGCCTGCTGTTCAGAATGAAAGTGCCAGCAGAATCTTCCTGAGTTGTCTGAGACTGTGGTTACCCTACTTCTAATAAACAAGGCAGCTTCCTGTCTCTGGCTTCCCATTGCTCAACTGGGGTTGAATCATGGCAGCTTTTCACAGTCGTGACCCCTGAGTGCCCTCACGCTAAAGAGTGTCTGCTTTGATTCACTCCCCGTTGTAGGAGAAGCTACTAATCAGAGAACACCTTACTTTGGGGGTTGAAAATACCTGCATCAGTGAAGCTGAAAAAGAGTTCATTTCTCACCCTCAAACTCAGTATCTCATTATGTCTGAATTTACCTCCATTTGGTTGATGTATGTGGACTTTTTCTCAGTCTCTAAAGGGATGAGGCTCTGTGTACACTTTTAGATGGTTTCGGAAGTGGTTAAAATAGCATCCGGTAGATGATTCTCTAATCAAATACTCATTTATGCTTTTCTGAAGGATCTTGAATGACAGGGTCCACACGGCAGAGTTCAAAATCCGAAAATTAAAATGCATCTCAGGTTAAAAACTTTTTTCTTCACAAGTGATAGATCTTTTTCTTAAGGGTTTGAAAATGCAACCTAACAGGATATTCTCCCACTTTGGGCCTGTCCAACACAGTAATCCATTTGTTTTCAAGATACTGATAAATTATACATATATATATATATATCCTACTTCCTTTACTTTGCTCAATCTCCTACAGGATTGCATCAGCAAAAGGGCAGGCTTTGCATCTGCAACCTTTTCAAGTAAACGAAAAAAGAAAAAGAAACCACCTCGCTCTATAAACAAAAGATTTCATCTCCAGCTTTCCGCCATCCCGTTCTCCTTACCCATGGCAACCCATTCTGTGGGACAGTCTTGGCATCTTGATACTGAGACACTGCTTCGGATAACCTGTAATAACTAAAACTCCTCTTCCCCTCCTTCTGCCTGGGCCATTACACTCGCCCTCACGCTTCCCAGAGATGTCAGAGTCCCAGCCGGTGTGAAATGCTGATGCTGTCAGTCAGCAGGAAAATTTTCTGCTTCTGCAAACCTCTCTCTCAGAGCTTCCTCTGTGCCGCACCTCCAGCTGCCTTGAAGCACCGTGTCAGTGTATTAAAATAGCTCTGCACTGATGACTTCACTAGTTCTCACAAACAGGCCAGTTGGCAGAACTCTCATGCAGTCTGCTTCTAACGGGAGGACATTTTTTCTTTCCCCACCACCCCTAATATGAATATTCAGTTTCATTTTGACTCCAGAGGAAGCCTCCTTTGTAAGGTTAAGTGCAGTACAAACCTCATGCAAAAATTTCAAAACCCTGCAAAGAGGCCTGAACTAAAAGAGCCAACCTATAGCCAGTATCGGGCACCCCAGTCTGTATTAGCATTTTTTGTGCTAAACTTCAAGGACATCAAAACTGCTAGGTATACTAACCTTATGTAACATGTTCTCATTTCATTCATTTTAGGGCCAAATATCTTCCTGAAGAATGTCTGTGATAACCGATAATCAGACTTTTAAAGCATTATTTCTCATGTTTGCTCCTTTGCCACAAGAAAGCTGGCATACAGTATCAAAGTAAAAATTAATTACCACTACACCTAATAATTAATGTGTCAATGGTTTCTGAAATTGAAAGAAAAATGTGTAAGGCATTCATGCAACAGAAGAGGTGCTCTGTATGGGATCACCAAATATTCTTATAATGTTGATAATTTTCCCTTATAGAATTTTTCACTTCCTTTTAGAGTAACCACATGCTAGTAAGAGAATATTCTATAGAAAAAAAAAAAAAAAAAAAAAGGACCTTCTGATGTTCTGGCAACATAACTCAGTGCTACGTCCACACTGCACTTCGATTCCAAAAGAGAGCGTTTAGATTAACTGCTTCAGTGCCCAATGGACATAAGATTTATGCCTGGAGAAAAAGCCCCCATATGATTGTATGGACATAGAACTAATGAAATAATTTGGTTCACTGGTTTAAGATGGTTCCTCTAAAAGGGGTACAATCACTGTTCCCAAAAGAGAGAAAGGCACTAACATTCTTCTCTCACTGCCCCTCAATCCCTCTATGTCTGTCACAAACGGCATCTCCATGGCACTGTCTTCTTGCAGACAGGATGGCAGGAAATCACCTCTCTCCAGTAGTCCCAACCTAAACATCAGAAAGGAATCTTGAGAGAACACACGGGCACATATATGAGAATGAATTTTTCAAATGCAATTTACAATGATCTGTTTACTCCATAAATATCTGCTAAGTATCCAGCATGTGGCAAGTACTATCCAGAGCCAACAAAGACAAATACTGCCCTCACGGATTTCACTCACTCAAAGATTTTTTAGTTAGGTATTATATAGCCACGTAGCCTTAACAAGAAGACACACGATCGCTGCCATTTTTTCTTTATGTTAATGCAACGATTTAGAAAATTTGATTTTGATAGTATAGCCAAGGAAGCATTAGATTCCCTTAATTATAAAAACCAGGACCTTTTTGGGCATAGTTCAGAGAAATAATCATGAAATTAGAGTTATTATGTCTTTCTCCTGCAGAGGCTAATAAACAAAGATACAATGGAGATTCGGAATGCTGAAAGGTCAACTCTAAATGTCATTACAGATATAATGATTCACACAGTGATAGAATGGGCTAGGTAGTCTGTGACAGTGACGACACTAACCATCAAATCTCAAAACCATAAAGGACCTTAGTTAGAGCTAGTAAAACTCTCAGTTTTTACTAGTGATGTCTAGAAAGATCGCACGATTTGTGCACTCACATAGATGTTGTTATTTTGGAATCTATATGGTTTTTTCCACATCCTGCATCTTATCCAATTATACTACTCTGAGTCTGATTCTTTCTCTCTTTCTCTCTCTCTCTCTCTCTCTCTCTCTCTCACACACACACACACACATTATACTACCATGTATCTGAATCATACACAAAAACACATGCACACATACACTGTGTCTGATTCACACATCCACATTGTATCACTGTGTTGAGTTCATACACACATATACATTATACCATCCTGTGTTTGATTCACATGCAAACACAACACGCATATATACACATATGTACACCGCACTGTTTGATTCATATACACAACTTACTCGTATACGTATCAATCTATTTTGTATTACTGCTTATATATACATACCCACACGCTATACCACCATGTATCTAATTCATATGCACATTCTTACATCCTAGTATATACACACATACACTAAAATATATAATAAATCACATTCATATTCAAACTATTCAGAGTGAGAAATTCAAATGTGAAAGACACTCGTGACTATTTCAAAGTTATTAATATTTCTATTATGTAGCAATTTATCTGGACTCTCATTTACCTCCATCACAGTGTCTAGGGACTACACAGGAAATGACACATATCTAGGTATTTATGATGACGTGGAAATCTGGTGACCCCTCTGGTATCCATTTGCATGAAAACTTCTGTTTCTTGGCTCAAAGGTGAGGATTTTAGAACTGTTTGTGTTGTACTGTGCTCCATATTATCGGGTAAGGGGGTGGATATGCACAGCCACCAGAGACTCAGAACGGTATTGTGTGTCCTTGCTTCAGCACAAATATCCACTTTCTGAGACCATAAAGCAGTGTAGGAGTGATGTGGAGAAAGTGCCTGAGGCACATTGCTTAGGACCCTGGCTACAGAGTGTGACCTCAAGGGGCATTCCCTCTTCTGCTCAAGGGTTGACCACTCAGAGCACTCTGAATGATCCTTCTAAATATACAAAATTAGCGTTCTTACTGGAGTTAGAATTAGCAATGGAGAAGTTCTCTCAGAAGTTTTATGAAGTGAGCAAGAGACTGAAATTGAGAAGACGCTCCATGGTAACTAGCTGATGGAATGATTCATCAGTACACATTAAATGGCCCTGAATACCTATGGATAAGGTCTTCAAAAATGGTGTTCAAAGTACCTATGGTTTATTTTCTTCAAGCTGCATGTTTCCTGTTTAGGAATTATGCCTCATTTTTGAGAGTAGACTAGTAACCCAAATACAGATTGAAATGCAAGAGATTCTTCCTGGTAACTAACTGATGGAAAGATTCATCAGTACACAGAAGGCGGCCCTGAGGACCCGCCCCTCAGAGGAGATTTTAAAAGGGGCTGGAAGTCCTGCAAGATCCAGGCAGGCGCATTGTGGGTGATGTGGCCTCTGCACATCCACAGTCTAGTAAGGCCTGTGGACCCAGAGAAAATACTTAGCAGAGGAGACTATGAAGGGGAAATGGAGAGGCCTTTGGGAGGGTTTCAGACCATACTATGTTATTCTAATAAAGTCTACTGAAGCAGATGGTGAATATTTTGAACACTTGCTTTCTTAAGCTACATGCTCTAATAGTCTAGTATGCTTTCTCCATCCATAAATAATTTCCCTTCATTATGAAATCTAGCCATTACCAACTCATATACATATTATAAAGAAAGAGCCGGTAGAGTCAAACTATGAGATACTCCTTTTATAATCATTTTAGATAATAGTCTCGCAGTTTTAGTTAACATAGTGGGGGGAAAAAAACCACCAAGAAAATGGTAATGCAATCTGAATATATACCTCTGGGTCTCAGGCAGGAGAGTTTGACCTATCACTGAAAACATCAAAAACAGCTGCCCATTGGGAAAAAGTCCTGCCAAACCAGATAAAACCATCACCCCAGTCTTGGAAGACAGCTGTAACAGGTTGCTAGTTAACCCTTACAAATGGGACATTACTGCAAAAAAAAAAAAAAAGGAAACACGCAGATTTAAGAAAATAAACCATAAGTACTTTGAAGACCATCTTAAAGCCCTAAGCCAGAGCCAGAGATAAACATCTGCTATGGACCAAAATGACCAAGCCATCGTGGAAGTTTAAAGCCCAGGGTCGGAGGGGACATAAATAGCCAACTGCTTTGCACAATCTGGGATGAGCCCTATCAAGGAATACAGGGAAACCCTCAAAAATTAGCAGGTCAAGGACAAACTGCTAATTAGGCTTGACAAGAAGGAATTTGTGAGTAACCTCTCAAAGTGCTCCAAAGCAAATAAAAAATGTTGCTCAAAAAGATAACACCTTTGGAAACAAAGTAAGATTTTCTGTGAAGCATATATTTTAGATGAGAGAGAAAAAGAGAGAGACTGAGTAACTGTTTCTGTGGTCTTTATTAGGAGAAGTATTAATACTGAAAATATCAACGTATATTTCGAAACAGGTTGCAGGAACTAAATCAAACAGTAATTAACTTAAGGGACAGTCTAAACCTATTAAACTAGATGTAACAAAAATCTGATCGGCATGATCACAGAATTAAAAACTCAAGGTGGAATTTGTAAACCATTGGCTCAAATATAAAATTTTAATTGCAACCAGCCACTCCACAGAAGGATGTTAACAGGGTGCCCAGCCACAGAGCTGTCAAAACGAAGACCTTCCAAATACTGAAGAAAACAACGTATTGAGGGACAAAAAACAAACAGGAATTAATGATAGAACATGGTCGAGCGCTCTCTCTACTTGAGAGCAATCAACAGACTGGAAGAAACCAAGGACCAGTTCTAAAAATCACATTTTGCAGCGGTTAAAGCGGTAGACCAATGACCAAGAGACAGACGCAGAAGCAGGACTCCAAGCAGACGGGTGCTCAAAGGGGTCTCATCTAACATTTTTATAAATGATGTGGATGAGAAAATGCACAGGAAAGCAGGCAAGTTTGCATTAAACTTTTCTAGTCACAAAAATGCCAACAGACATAAGCATCTTTTTAGCATCACTCTGACAAACGTGGTAGAATGTTTTTAACCAACTTCCACTCAACTGTTCAGATGAACCAACGATCTCCATTCCCGTTGTAAGTCACACTGACTGACGCCCCAGGAGCAGTCCGACCAGCGGGCTCCTTCCTGAGCAGGCTGAGAACCTCTCCCGCAATCAGTTGAACCGCACTTCTAGTAAGGATAGCACGGATCCTAAACCTGCGTACGCAGTCACACCTTATGTGATTTTCTTAAGTGACGCGTTACTTAAATAAATGAAATAGGAGGATGAAAAGATGCCTGTGGGTTTCTATAAAAAGCAACTTGAATGCCTGGAAAACTTCCAAAGATTAGTTCATAAAAGATACAATTTTTTAAAAACTGGCACTGAATAAGGTACGGGCCTCATAATTGTACAACAATGGGAAAAATTAATCATAATTAACTGCAAGAGCGTGCCCAAGTTTTTACTTCAAAGTCAGAAAAAATAGACAATCCACTATGGGTTTGGTTTTGGTAAGAAACATCTGTGGATCCACACTGGGAGAAAAAGTCGAGGCCTTGTATCAAAGGTTGTCAGAAAGTATGTATTTGCAAGTTTATGTCTGAATAAAATATTTGATATGTGTATATCACTTTTATGCTCCTCTACTCTTACAACTTTTTTGACTAACTGACCAACTATTGATTTTTATTTTTTTCATTTATTTCTTTCCACTGTATTTATTAGTATGCCTACTATGTGCCAAGCACTATAACAGGGACTGTGAATACAAAGAAAAAGGTTTTGGCCCTCCAAAAAGCCAAAATTTAATGGGGTAGAAGGAATGCTAACAAATAGTAACAATCCATTATACTAAGCATCATAAGTAAATGTTAAGTGTCAAAAAAAAAAAATCTAACATAGTCTAGAGAGCAATGGAGTTCAATGGATCAGACAGACTTTAGATGAGGCCAGGAGAGAGAGTACAAGTGATATGTATTAGGTGGGAAGACACATTCTGACAGAGCGCATGTGCAAAAGCAGGGCAGTGCTAAAAAGTGCTGGGGGTCCCCTAACACCAAAGTTCCCAAATTGTGAAGAGGCTGGAAAGGTAGGGCAGGAGCTGACCTGTGAGGTACGAAGTTATCTAAGTTTCAGACATAAATGACAGGGAATCATTATATTTTAAACAAAAGAATGACAGAGTCATACTTGTATTTCAGCCCAGCATCTTTTCTAAGCAGTTTAGAAAACGAATGGAAGTAAAGATACCAGTTATGAGACTATGAAAATAATCTATTAAAAAAAATAAAATCACAGCAGAACAATACTAAGGAGGTAAAATCAGATGATAGATAGAAGGGTGAGTGAAAACAAGTCAAAAATTGAGAATCTGGGGCGCTTGGGTGGCTCAGTCGTTAAGCGTCCGATTTCAGCTCAAGTCATGATCTCACAATACAGGTGTTCAAGCCCCACATCAGGCTCTGTGCTGACAGCTCAGAGCCTGGAGCCTGCTTCGGATTCTGTGCCTCCCTCTCTCTCTGCCTCTCCCCCACTTGTACTCCTCTCTCTCTCTCTCTCTAACAATAAATACACATTAAAAAAGAAGAATTAAAGGGGCACTTGGGTGGCTCAATTGGGTAAGTGCCAACTTTGGCCCAGGTCATGATCCCATGGTTGGTGAGTTTGAGCCCATCAGGCTCTGCTGACAGCTCAGAGCCTGGAGCCTGCATCAGATTCTGTGTCTCCCCTTCTCTCTCTGACCCTTCCCTTGCTCATGCTCTATCTCTCTCTCAAAAATAAACAAACATTTAAAAACATTTTTTTTAATAAAAAAAAAATTGAGAATCAAGGGTTGGGAATTTAGCAGCTGACAGTGAAAAATGTATTAACAAAAATAGGAAATGAAAGCTTTCTGAAGAAACATAAAGAGCACAGTAGTGAATATGATGATTTTGAAATGCTATTATATATCCAGATGGAGATAGTTAATAGGGTGTTGGCCTTCCAGGTCTAGTAATCCAGAGGTGAAGGTGTCTTTCTAGGACTCATGACCATACGGATAAAATTTGAAGATGCAGAAACAAATGGGCACACTAAGAAAGGAGAGAGAAAGATGACACACTTCCAAATACCAACTTTGGGGCCAAAAAGAGAAGGAGTAACCAATACAGGAGACTAACAAGTAACCAAAAGGAACAAGCAGGAACGTGGAAATAATACGGAAAGGGAAGTTAAAGAAGTAACCAACCACGTCAAAAACAAAAGCAAGGTCAAATAAGATCACCAATGAAACTATTGTACTTAGCAGTTAAGAGATTACTAGCAAAAGAAGCCTGAGCTTAGTCAATGGAGATGAAAACAGACATGGGA
Organism: Panthera leo; assembly: GCF_018350215.1. Taxonomy (NCBI): domain Eukaryota; kingdom Metazoa; phylum Chordata; class Mammalia; order Carnivora; family Felidae; genus Panthera; species Panthera leo. Next base: position 48,366,227 of record NC_056679.1, read on the forward strand.
GACATGGTGATGGCAGTGACCTCAGAAAAGCCAGGAAGTAACCAGATTCTGAGAGCACTGATGTCAGGGCACCCCTAACCCAGAGAAACTTACCTGCCTGCAAGCAGGAGGGAAGGAGGTGCATAGCACTAGATAGTGACAGGGCTACAAACTGGTCAAGTGAGAAGCTGAGATGTTCTTGACCTACAGACACCTATTGTTTCCAGGACACAGACATTAATCGGGTGACAGTGAGAATGGCATTGTTTGGTAGAAGGAATGAGAAAGGCAGTGAAGTTTCAAAACTCTCCCTGTGGGCAATACAGGGGACCTCCTGAGACTCTGGGAGTGGGTCTGGAACATTTCCCTCATGGAAAAACACAAGGTCATTTCATGATGGAAAAATTATCAGTGTACATGTTTATAGAATCATGGGTGGCAAGTTATTAATAAACTTAGCACCCAAAAGTCACTATGAACAACTCAAAAAAGATATTTTTCTAATACACTCTTGAAACACATAAAATGTTAATAAAACAGGGGTGCCTGGGTGGCTCAGTCGGTTAAGTGTCTGACTTCAGCTCAGGTCATGATCTCACAGTTCATGAGTTCGAGCCCCACGTTGGACTCTGTGCTGACAGTTTGGAGCCCAGAGCCTGCTTCGGATTCTGGGTCTCCCTCTCTCTACCCTCCCCCCCCCCTCTCAAATATGAACATTTAAAAAAATTAAAAAATATATTAATAAAACATAAACTCTATCCAAATAGAGCTGAAACTAAAACATACAGCATTACACCTTTACAGAGTTGTGATGCTCTGCATAGTATTAACCACCAGACCTTACTAAATAATGCATGTTTTTTTTATTTTTTTAATTTTTTTTTTTTTAATGTTTATTTATTTTTTGGACAGAGAGAGACAGAGCATGAACTGGGGAGGGACAGAGAGAGAGGGAGACACACGACACCTACGTAACAATTTAATGATTATGACAATGTGGGAGAGCTATATGAAAATGATATAGTGTTTTGGTCTAGAAACATAAGCCAAATAATCTATAGGATCCTAATTTCCAGGGACTTTATAATACAATTTATACCATTTAATGCTGGCAGAGATACACTCGGGTATATTTCATTAAAACCAGAAAGAAAAAGAAATAACACATACAAAAGGAAAAATCACTACTTTACATGGCAGGTAGCAAACCTACATAAAATTAATCTGTGCGAGAATTATTTTTAATGGGTGGTGAACTAAAATGACTCAACAGAAACAAGTGGTAGTTTAAGACATCAAGATGTCAGTGGGCTATGTTAAAAGGGCAACCACGTCATGGCGTCATCAGAGACAAGACTCTCCCTGACTGGCCAGGACTCTGACCCTGTATAATGATTTTAAATTGGTGCTGATGGAAAACTATGAGCAACTCTTCACGTATAAACAAAAGAATGTAAAATACAATGTCAATCTAATAAATAGCACCTCCCAAATTTTCCTTCCCCTTAGAACTGAACAATCTACCACAAAAACTTACACTACATTATGGAAATGCAGAAATAGTGTTCAGCCTTCTCAACTCAACCTGAGTTCTCTCTCTATAAAGGAAATTTTATCTGAAAATACAAATTTACCTGGAAATAAGAGGAAAGCAGATCCATGCCACCTAACTTCTCACCAAGTTACATTCCATCTTTACTATTACTTAAGTGTTTGCATATTATCATGCCTTTCTTTTATACCTATTAGCACTTAACAGAGTCTGGTATATGGCAGATGTTCATTGAAAACACAACAATGGGTAAAAGTGGTCAAAAGATACAAATTTCCAATTATAAAACAAACATGTCCTGCGGATGTAACGTACAGCCAGTGAATATAGTTTAAAATACTGTATTGGGGCGCCTGGGTGGCTCAGTCGGTTAAGCGTCCGACTTCGGCTCAGGTCATGATCTCACAGTCCGTGAGTTCGAGCCCCACGTCGCGCTCTGTGCTAACGGCTCAGAGCCTGGAGCCTGTTTCAGATTCTGTGTCTCCCTTTCTCTCTGCCCCTCCCCTGCTCATGCTCTGTCTCTCTCTGTCTCAAAAATAAATAAACATTAAAAAAAAAATTTTTTTTTAAATAAAAAAAAAAAATACTGTATTGTAGGGGCACCTGGATGGCTCAGTTGGTCGAACATCCAACTTGTGGTTTCAGCTCAGATCATGATCTCACAACTTGTGAGCTCAAGCCCCCCATCAAGCTCTGCACTGGCAGCATGGAGCCTACCTGGGATTCTCTCTCCCCCCTTCCCCTGCTCATGCTCTCTTTTTCAGAAAGAAAGAAAGAAAGAAAGAAAGAAAGAAAGAAAGAAAGAAAGAAAGAAAGAAAGAAAGAAGAAAGAGAGAAAGAAAAAAAAAAGAAAGGTAGATACCGTATTGTATATTCAAAAGTTGCTAAGAGAGTCTATCTTCCGAGTTCTTATTACAAGAAAAACAAATGTGTTAACTGTACGTGGCGATGGATGTTAACTATACTTATTGTGATGATCGTTTCACAATATATACTAACACTGAATCATTACGTCGTACACCTGAAATTAACATGTTATGTCAATTATATGTCAATATTTTCAAAGAAAATTAATGAAAACATTATGATAAAAAATAAAAGCATGATCACTTTGATAAAAATGCATGAATTCTTGCCAACTCCTGATCTTTACCATTTCCAAGATACTCATAGAATACACATTTATATAAAAGATTACTCTCCTTGGGGTGCCTGGGTGGCGCAGTCAGTTAAGCGTCCGACTTCAGCCAGGTCACGATCTCGCGGTCCGTGAGTTCGAGCCCCGCGTCAGGCTCTGGGCTGATGGCTCGGAGCCTGGAGCCTGTTTCCGATTCTGTGTCACCCTCTCTCTCTGCCCCTCCCCCGTTCATGCTCTGTCTCTCTCTGTCCCAAAAATAAATAAAAAACGTTGAAAAAAAAATTAAAAAAAAAAAAAAAGATTACTCTCCTTAACTATATACAAGAAACTAAACAACATAATATGTAAGAGTAGCCTATCAATGCTATAGTGCAAGCTACAACTTTTGAAACTTTCTTGCTCTTAAACTAACTAGCATGTGTGTTATCACACTCCTATGCCATTACTAAGGATTATCTAAGAGTAACTGATATAACTGGATTTAACTGGATTTTTTTCTCTCTCTTTTTTTCCTTTGCTTAGGGATTCTGACCATATGATTTTAAAACACAAGATTTTTTTAAAGGAGTCAAATACCATGGATTGGGGGTAGAGGTGAATCACATGCAGTAATGTTGACCTTTGCAATTCCATAAACCTTTCTAAGACTTTTCTGAGGCATAGGAAGTTCCAAATCCTGCTCAACATTGCTTAAGGAAATGCTTTGTTCAGGCTGTTTTCAGAGAAAACAGTCAATAACCATGCATGTGCCTTTGAATTCAGCTGCACCAGCTGCTAACTTAATGACACTGAAATTAGGAAGCTTTGTTCTAAAGGTGGCCACAGAGGCTCCTTTGGTATACTTATAGTTCTCAAACAAACCAAATCCTTGAAAAGGCACACACAAATACACACATGTCCAGAGACTGTGTTATTTGCAAAATGAAATAAACAAGTCAAACAGCCCAAATAAAAAGTGCAAGAATTCAGGAGGGAATGCAGTGTGAAGGAAAAACCTCAATGCCTAAGCTTTCATTACTTCGCTTTAAAGGCAGAATGTATTTCTTAAAATATTTTCCTAAGAACACGGGGCATGCTATGACTCTAGTCAACATTTATTCAGTACTTCATGTATATTTTAATAATGCCAAGAGTGGCACCAAAGGCTCAACAAGAAGTAATGTGTTGTTAAATTTTGCAATCTTTCTCCCCACCCCCCATTTTACATTTCCATTAGCAGCAGCACAAGACTCATCACCCAGCACCACATACCTGTTTAATCGTATTCAGAAGGTATTTTCTACATGCTGAGAGGCTGCGAAAGCTACAAATAAGTAAAAACAAAATCAATGATTAAAAACTAAAACAAAATACTGTGTCTTCTGCTACTGTTTTCTCATTCTTAAATATGGGGGTGGGGGGTGCATGAGTGCAGGTGCGCTCGCGAGGATACTTTGCTACCTGTAAGTATTCTTTTTCTGGGGTAAGTCAACTCTGAAATATCCAAGCATAGGAGAGATAATCAACCCAGTGAGAATTTATAAACTGGTAGAGGATCACACCATGTCCCCCTTCTACCTTGCTCCCAGAAAATAAAACGTGCCATGGGGATGAAGAGAAGACAGGGTTCTAAGACCTGGTAGTCAGGCTGTACAAGTCCTCAGGACAGCCTCCACTGACTTACAACCCACAAGTCACAGCATCTGGTCTTTATCACCTGACTTGACTCTGAGATTACCCAAAACTCAGTTGTTGGTAGGTGAGTCTGTGAGTCTCCATGCGAGTCTGGGATACATGGAGATAGAGGACCTGAATTACACGTCCTAACCAACTTTATCCTGATGGTTTAAGCCTGGCTAGATTTGGTATGTCCTTGAATGTAACAGGGAAGCAGACAAACAAATGAGGAAGTGACAGACAATGCTTGGAATGTTCCTGGAATATCAAAAAAATCATAATTTCTACACAGGATTTGAGGCACAGCACAGCAGTATGCCAAGAGGGCTCAGGTGTGAATCTATTCAATTCAACAAATATTTATGACGCATCTTTTGCCAACTCAAATGTAAGAAGGATTCCAAATTGTGTTTATGTCCTCGGGATATAAAACAGTGCTGGAACAGACAGCAGGCACTTAATATCGAAGAAAGAAGGAAAGGAAGAAAAGGAAAGAAAGAAAAGGAAGGCAGGCAAGTAAGGAACTTGGGCAGAGTAGGCATTTGCTGGAACTGAGAACACAAAGATGAACAAAGTGGCAAATGAACTTCAGAGGTGCTAGCTGGAGACTCAGTCAGGGCCTCCCCCCATTTTCTAATCCAGCTTTGAGTTAATCAACTTTTTCTTGAGATATGAGACAGATAAATGAAAAGTAAACGAGTTTAGAAAAATTAAGCTTCAGGCTCCTGCTGCAAACGTTTTGAAAACAAGAATCTAAAACAAGTTTTTAATCCTGGCCACACATGAGAATTATGTAGGAAACTTAAATATGCCAGCTATTGGCACCTGGGTCCCGTGTGGGATTAAATTACCAATTAAATTACAATCGTCAAGGAGGAGGTAAAGGTATTACTATTTTTAAATACTCATGTGATTCTAATCTGCAACAAATAATGAGAACCACTGTTCCGTAAATAATGATAAAGTCTTCTGCCCAGGGTCTACTATGAACTTGACAAGCTAAAACAAAAATGCAACCTATATTTAAGAACCATGTGTATGTTTATAGCTTGTACAGTAATATATGAAACTCATTTGTTTAAGCAAACATGACCAAAAACAGGAATGGAGAAACACTAGACACTGATACAACCAAAAATTTCAAAAAAGCTTTAGATACCCAGCTCAGCACACCGACATAAAATGTCTCTAAATAGCTGAGAAATAATTACAATATAATTAAAAGTTTTCAAACACATGATTCTGACATTAATTTGAAGATTACTTATTTTGTTACAATTACCTATACTTTTTAAAAGCAGTTCTATTCATAACAGGCCCAAATTGAAAAGAACCAGGATATACCTGAATACCTCCACTTTTAAAAGTAGGTTTTATGTTCTAAAACTGATGGTGGTACACTGAACAATTCTGTGACTGTCCCAAAAACTACTGAATTGTACACTTTAGATAGGTTGAATCAGCATGCCAACTATGTCAATAAAGTTGTTCTACATATAAAAGAAATTTTTTAAGTGGACTTATCTTCTCAATTAGAAATGAGTTTTTTCATAATTGTACATGGGCTGTGGCTGTTTTATTAGTATAAATCCATTTTTAATGTTAAATTTCATTTTCTTTTTCATATTCTCCTAAAATCAAGGGTGCAAGCCATACTGAAAGAATTTTGGCTTCAACAGCTTTTAAAACTCACAGCCTCGGGCGCCTGGGTGGCTCAGTCGGTTAAGCATGTGACTTTGGCTCTCAGGTCATGATCTCATAGTTTGTGAGTTCGAGCCCCGTGTCAGGCTCTGTGCTGACCGCCCAGACCCTGGAGCCTGCTTCGGTTTCTGTATCTCCCTCTCTCTCTGCTCCTCCCATGCTCGTGTTCTCGCTCTCTCTCTCAAAAATAAACATTAAACATTTTTTTTAAAAAATCACAGCCTGGAGCAAAAATGTGACATTATAAAAAGTCACATTAAATTACTGCAATTAATGATGTCATAACTGGGGAGCAGGGGATAAGATGTGATTAAGTGGAACACCTGCGTGGCTTGGCCTGTTAAGCATCCAACTCTTGATTTTGGCTCAGGTCATTATCTCATGGTTCGTGAGTTCAAGCCCCACATTGAGCTCTGCACTGACTGTGCAAAACCTGCATGGGATTCTCTCTTTCTCTCTCTCTATGCCCCTCCTGCGGTGCGTCTCTCTCTCTCTCTCTCCCTCTCTCTCTCTCTCTCTCTCTCCCCCTCTGTCCCTCCCTCCCTCAAAATAAATAAACTCAAAAAAAAAAAAAATGTGATTATCAGTGAATCACTAAGTGTGATGTGATGGAAATGAATGAATTGGGCCTAAATGTCTTAAGCCTCCAAGGTCTAGATATGACCCCACCATTTGTGAAGTGAGTATTCTTAGACAAACTATAAAATTGCTATAAAAACTGTAAGTCAGAAATTCATTATAATAGTAAGCTGAAGCAATGTTTAAGAAACCATTTGAAAACTGTTTGGTGTTTAAAAAAATAGTGTTGAAATTATTTTGGCTTTGTTGCAAAAAGAGAGATCACCAAGTTCAGAGAGTCTATGACGTGTTCCAAGAACCTCTAAAATTTTGTTCTCCACCCACTTTTCCCTGTAGCGTCTCTTAAACTGCTTAAATTTTTCCCATCTCCATATTTTCTCATCTATAAAGGAGAGACATATTTGCCTCTTTAGAAGTTACTGAACTAGGGGCACCTGGGTGGCTCAGTCAGTTAAGCATCCGACTTCGGCTCAGGTCATGATCTCACGGTCTGTGAGTTCAAGCCCCGCGTCGGGCTCTGCGCGGACAGCTCAGAGCCTGGAGCCTGTTTCAGATTCTGTGTCTCCCTCTCTCTCTGCCCCTCCCCTGTTCATGCTCTGTCTCTCTGTCTCAAAAATAAATAAACATTAAAAAAAATTAAAAAAAAAAAAAAGAAGTTACTGAACTATAAATTAAGTCCTCTACTTTATTCCGGAAAATAAGTGCAGCCAATGAAATGACTGGTGCCTGGAGTCCTTTTGCCCCTTTTGGACCTAGGAAGATACAGAGGGTTTTTAGGATACTGTAATTATGTACGGCAAGCAGATTTTGTATGTTAGTTTGTTTTGTGGGTTTTTAACAAGAGTCCCAGCCAGCCAGGGGAAAGGGAAAGAACTAGAAGAAACATTATTAAGCAGCTTTGAAGTTCTGATAACTAAAAGGGCACATGACACAGAGGGTCTTATCAGGAAGGGTCCCTATTCACAGGAGAGGAGCAAATCCAAATTTCCATGCATAGAATTGCAACCTTTTTACGGTAATTAGTCCTTCTCTTTCAGAAATCCCATCCCAGTGAAGCTCTGCAAATGAATCAATTCTGTTTCCAAAAAAAAGTTACACTCTTCTCCAAAACAAGTAACTGTTGCCCCCAAAAGATAACCATGTTCTTACAAAAAAAAAAAAAAAGCTTTCCATTTAGAAGGGGAAGACACAAGCAAATGGAAATGTTTCTACAAACTTTGTCAAGCATTACTTAAAACTATTACAAGGCATGATTACAAATGACCGTGAATTTAATACTATTTAATTGAATCTTCAATTCGTTGGTAAGGATTAATTATTTCTTATATTACATTTCCTTCATTGTGTGATGATATGGAAATATATATACCCATACATGTGTGAGCTGCTCAGCTATAATTAATGATGCACTTTTATTCTCTATTATTGTGTGGAAAACATTCTGACACAAAATAAATGAAGCATAATCATTCAGTGTAATGATTCGAATGTACTGATTAATGAAATGAAATAGCTTCTCTGTTCTTTAGTTAAATTAAAACATTTACACACTGGGAATCGTAAGGGCATCCCTAAATGAATGTTTTCTAGGTGACCATTTTCCCTTATAGAAATCACCTGCCCAGCCATCACTGACTAGAAGTTCCCAGCAGTTGTAATATGTACCACTATCTTATATGCAAGAAACAAAAACTGTGTCAATTAAACTATTACACAATATTAAGCTGTCTTCAGAGATGTTAAAAAGTGTGTGAGGAGGAAACAGGAGAGAATGTGACCTATATGCTTAAAAATCACTAGATGGAAAAAAAAAATTGAAAGAAGAATCATCTGGGGCCCCTGTGTGGCTTAGTCAGTTAAGCATCTGACTCTTGATTTTGATTCAGGTCACGATATCCTAGTTTGTGAGTTCAAGTCCTGCATCAGGCTACGTGCTGACAGCGCGGAACCTTCTAGGAATTCATTCTCTCCCTCTCCCTCTCTCTCTTTCTCTCTCTCAAAATAAATAAACTTAAAAAAAAAATCAAGAATCATCTGAATAGATAAATAGGTTGACTGATTTCCTTAGCCCCCATACAAACCTACTTAGATTTTCTGGAGACTGGGCTAAGGTACTAAAGCAGAGGACCCTTGAACAACCCAGGGGTTAGGGGAGCCAACTCCCCGTGCAATTGAAAATCCAAGTATATCTTCCGACTACGCAAAAACTTTACTACTAATGCCCTACTACTGACTGGAAGCCTTACCAATAACATATTTTAGATAGTCAATGAACACATACTTTGTATGTTATGTATATTATATAGTTTGTTCTTACAACAGAGTAACCTACAGAAAAATAAATGTTAAATCATTTCAGAACTGCACTGTATTTATCAAAAAAAACTCCATGCAGAAGTTGATCTGTGCAGTTCAAACCAATGTTGTTCAAGGGTCAACAGTATTGGGGTGCCTTGGTGGCTCAGTCGGTTAAGTGTCCGATCTCACAGTTTGTGAGTTTGAACCCCCCATCAGTCTCGATGCTGTCAGCACAGAGCCCACTTCACATCCTCTTACCCCCCCCCCACCCTTCCCTACTCTCTCACACACACTCACGTGAGCATGTGCTCTCTCTCTCTCTCTCTCTCTCAAAAATAAACATTAAAAAAAAGAGAGTCAACTGTATTTGTAAAAAGTTCCCCAGGTGAGAAATCTAGAACCAGCTGGCAGAGCTCTATCAATTATACCAGTTCTCTAATTATAAGCAACTCAAACACAATGGCAGCCATGATTAATACCACACTTTGTTTTTAACAACTGTTTGTATGTATACATAAAATACTGCCTATAGTGGGAATTGGCCAGCTTGAAGATATCACTAAAAGTGTGTAGATTTTAACACTGATATTGACGAGGGCAGAGACAAAGGAAGCCCCTTAAAGTCTCTACGTAGTATTCCCTCTTCCCAGCACGGAACCCAGTCCAATGGGTGGAGCCCAGCTCCAGTGACAGCAGTATTTGTGTTACATTTTTGGTTTAGGAAGAGCTCAATGGCTTCTGTTAGGTCTACAGGTGTCCAGAGGGCCTCTGGTACCCAACTACCAACCTGGGTCACTCCTGGTCCAGGCAGCTCCAGAAAACTAGCAAAGCAATAAAGCAGTAGTACTGTTAAAGAGGCAGACAGAAGTCTTACAACCCAGCACCGCCACTTAACTGCTAGGTGATCTTGAGAATGATACTGAACCTCGATTATCACATGGAGGACTAACACGGATAATAATCAGATCTGTCACGAAGATGCACTGAGATAATACCTATAAAACACCTAATGCAATAAATGGTACAAAGTAGGTGTCCGGTACTTAGAAAATGACGTTATCCCTATTGTTGCCTCTTCCATCTATCTCCTTTTTTATTAAAAAATTACTTTGAGCACTACAGATCTCAGTACTAATCATTCTCTCTATTAATATGCATTGATGTTTGTCTCTACTTCTAATTTACAACCTTAAAGACTATGTTTAGTGTTACGTTGTTTCTCTGTTCCTAGGAGCTCAAAACATGGTATTAGGCAACCAACAGATATTTTATCAATTCAACCATTCACTCAACAGATAATAATTACAGATTTGTCACACGCAAGACAACATCCTAGGCATGGGGAATACATTGATCTCTACCCCTGAGTTTACAATCCATGCTCAGTAAGATCTAGTCCATTTTAACGAATTATTCATTGGAACAGCAGAAACGCACATATATGTATCACTACATACAGGCATAAAAAGACTCCTCCCATAGATTTACAATAACCTGTTCCCCTACTCCACTCTTATCAGAAAATAAGTCACCTTAGTTGATTATTAAAACTACCAATTTTAACTGTATAGACCATAGTCTCATGTTCAAACACCTCAAGTAATGGAGTCTAAAAGTGAAAAATGTCTATACATGCCTCATAACTTGTAAGAGAGCTGATCACAAATTCTACCTAATTAGTGTACTACAAAGTCATCGATTCAAGGACAAAAGAAATTCACAAAAATATCTTTCTATGTGATGCTATAAAATATTTCAACATATTCACAGATTGAACTTTCTCTGTAATTCCAAAATCTCATTTTCTCATGCAAAATTTCTTCCAGTTAGGAAAAAAGCCTAAGTGAGATTAAAAAAAAAAAAAAAACCTATCTTGAGGAAATTGTATGGTATTGTAAGGAGCTAAGAAAAAGATTGTACGGTATTGAAAACTAAAAAGCCTGTCAATAAAGAAAAAGCACCATTTTCTCCATTTGTTTAGCACCATACTTTGTTCCCCTCCAGTCCTACCTCATGTCCTGTAACCCCCAGATTCCACACTATGGGCTTAGACTCCTCCCACTTGCTGCAAGAATGACCCAAGACAAGATGTTTTTAAGTGAGGATGAACATGCACATATTTTTGTACAAGATGAGTATCTAGTTTGCTATTTCTGGCAAAGGACAGGGAATGTCCAAGGTTGTCAGTACAGCTTTTATCTCCTGTGATTTAACTGGACCTTTAGCAAGCACAAAATATAACTTCAAAAGAAAGGTTTTTTTCCCATGATAAAACAAAGCAAGCCAGGGAACATTTTCCAAGGTGGGGGGCACTGACAGTCCTTCAAACCAAGAAGTAAGTTGATAAAAAATTTTTAAGAGGGGAAAATTAGAAATGAAAGAAGTATTACTTTTGCAATAAGTAAAGCAAAATAAGGCAAGTATAGACCAAGTAAAGAAAAAAGTTTCGACAAAGGCAATATAGTGTACAACTAAAACATGAGGAACAGTGACTTTCAGACAAGAAGTTTAACTTCAGGTATATGACCACTGAAATGAGTGGGTAATAGATGAAATTACACAGTGGACTCAAATATCTTGGTTTTAGAAAAATTTTTAAGTGTTATTTATTTATTTTGAGAAAAAGAGAGAGAGCACAAGCAGGAGAAGGGCAGAGTGAGAGGGAGAGAGAGAGAATACCAAGCAGGCTCTGCAATGCCTACACAGAGCCAGACATGGGGATCGAACCCACGAACCAGGAGATCATGACCTGAGCTGAAACCAACAGTCAGATGCTCAACGACTGAGCCACCCAGGCACCCCTCTAATATCCTGGTTTTACAACAGTGTGCCCCAGAGAACAGGCATCATTTCTAAAGCAATTATTAGTTAGCTCATAAAGAGTAACAGTAATGTAGACAATCCAACTGATTTCATTCCAACAAACATTCTTTAATACATTTGTTATGTACAAAACTCTGTAAGTACTCTAGGATACAGACATAAACCCAAGTCCAAAATGTGTTTTAATAAACTCAGACCATACTTTATTTTCAGAGGTTTGTGCAGTTAATGTTGATATGAGTATTAGGTTCAGACATATGAACTTGACATGTCTGTACCTCAAAAACAATTGAATAATGGTAATTTCATATGGTTCAACTTAATACATAACGCCTATCATTGACAGCCAACAAAATAACTATGAAATACAAGTCTAGACAAAGTGTCTCTATAAGTACAGAAATTAAGATTTTAAAAAAAACCCAAATTCATTCATTTGACTTTGCAAAGCAGGACAGCTTCTTTGAGCAGATGGCATATGAACGAGGAATCAGGTTTTGAGAGTTGGAATAGTTAGAAGAAGGAATATAGTGAGGAAGAAGTGGCAGATGGGAATTTTAGACTGGGGACAAGCAAGAACATAAGTACAGGATCATAAAAGTGTAATAGAATAATTCAAATGGCAAAATCATCTACTTTAATGTCATTGAGCAAGTATGTGAGGTTCATTATTAAAACAGAATTTGGGGGCACCTGTGTGGTTCAGTCACTTAAGTGTCCGACTTCAGCTCAGGTCATGATCTCGCAGTCAGTGAGTTCAAGCCCCGTGTCCGGCCCTGTGCTGAAAGCTCAGAGCCTGGAACCCGCTTCAGATTCTGTGTTTCCCTCTCTCTCTGCCCCTCCCCTGCTCATGCTCTGTCTCTCTCACTCTCAAAAATGAATAAATGTTAAAAAAAAAACTTCAATTAAAAAAAAAAAAAACAGGGGCGTCTGGGTGGCTCAGTCGGTTGAGCGGCCGACTTCGGCTCAGGTCATGATCTCACGGTCCGTGAGTTCAAGCCCCGCGTTGGGCTCTGTGCTGACAGCTCGGAGCCTGGAGCCTGTTTCGGATTCTGTGTCTCCCTCTCTCTGACCCTCCCCCATTCATGCTCTGTCTCTCTCTGTCTCAAAAATAAATAAACGTTAAAAAAAAAATTAAAAAAAAAACACCAGAATTTAAATTCAATTAACCTGGAGAAACTTATTTGTCTCACAATCAAAAAAAAAAAAAAAAAAAAAAAAACCGCAAACAAAATTCTAGGATGGGACACCTGCGTGGCTCAGTTGGTTAAGCCTCTGACTTCAGATCAGGTCATGATCTTAAGGTTCATGAGTTCAAGCACTGTCCACATCGGGCTCTGTGCTAACAGCTCAGAGCCTGAAGCCTGCTTTGGATTCTGTGTCTCCCTCTCTCTCTGCCCCTCCCCTGCTCACACTCTATTTCTCTATTTCTCTCTCTCTCTCTCTCTCTCTCTCTCTCTGTCTCTCAAAAATAAATAATTTTTTTAATTCTAGAATAAATATAAAATTTTTTCTGAGAAATGATAAAAAGAAAATTAAATAAGAACATTAAATCAACCATTCCCTATAAAAGAGCTACAAACAGTCTCAGGTTCACAGACATTCAATATAAAATAATACACTAAAAGCTCCTCCTTCTGCTATAGACGGAGTGTATCAGATACTATTCTGTTCGGTAATGGGCAAGAGCTTTCCCCTTGACTAGTGTCCTTATGGATGCCTCTGCCTTTGCTCTAAACATTAGGGTTTCAGAAAGGCCCTACTGAATTTTAAAGGTCAAGTTCTTCCCACCATTCCATTTACAAATCACTGCAAGTAACCCATTATACATTTACTATGGAACTGGCAAAATTTAATAATCACTAGACCTTACTGAGTGCTTTGTGGGAACGGTGGCTTTTGCATGGTTATGAAGACGGTAATGAAGTCAAATCTACTGCTCCATTACACATATTATTTTTAGCCACAATAACAGTGTTCCGTTTAAGCTTTAGGACTGCATTTAAATAGATGGTTTAGGAAACAATAAAGCCTAAAAGAATACTGTAGGTGTATTCCAAATTTAGAGTGAGTAGGAAACATCAGGGGAATTTTATCTACTCCATCAAACAATAAAACACTCTGAGCCAGCAACACAAAGAAGCCAAGAAAACAGGGGATGGGAACTTTTTTTCTTATTAGAGAGTCAGCAAGCTAATAAAAATATTAATCAAAGGGCACATAAAAAATTTTTGTTTGGCAGGATTTTTTTTTTTTTTTTTTAAAGAGAAATGTCAGAAACTGTGCTAGTTACACTGCATAAATACTGGACCCAAGAGACGCACTACGTACCCGTTAAAGGAACAGGACAAGGGGAAGAATAGAGTTAAGGGACCAAGTGAAGAAGGAATGAGACACACACGCAGAGAAAAACAGAAAACACTGCAGAATACATAGAAAAACACCTATAATCAAACCCAAAAGAACACAGAATAGTGTTCTGTTTGATCTCTCACAACATTTTGGCTGACGATTAGATGTCTACTGTAGTTTCATGAATACGAGTAACTCGTTCTGCGAGTGTTCCGCAAGATGAGCAAACATTTCTAATAAATTTTAACTTGATAAACGAGCGAGGTGTTGCACTGAGGTCTTGCGTGAGTAGTTCGTGACGCCAAACGTCACATGATCACAACTGAACCAATGGTTCTTGAAATTCACTTTGATACGCAAGCGCTTTGGATTACAGGCATGTTTCTAAACGAATTATGCTTGCAAACCAAGGTTTTACTGAAAAAATGGGGATACCTTATATACACTGCCTCAAAGACCATACAAAATTATGTTAATGGTTGAATATAAACCCATAGTCCAGAGGTTCTTTCTCAGCTAGAGCCCATGACAACATTAGACCCTAATGCAAGAAGAATATAACTAGTACCTTTGGGAAAGTGAAATATTCCTATTAAAAGTGTTGGAAAGGGGCACCTGGGTGGCTTAGTCGGTTAAGTGTCTGACTTTGGCTCAGGTCATGATCTCACAGCTCTTGAGTTCGAGCCCCATGTCCAGCTCTGCACAGACAGCTTGGAGCCTGGAGCCTGCTTCAGATTCTGTGTGTCCCTCTCTCTCTCTGTCCCTCCCCACTCATGCGCTCTCTCTCGCTCCCTCTCTCAAAAATAAACATTAAAAAAAAGTGTTGGGAAATATCAAAACATCATAAATTAATCATTGCTTGTATGCCTGGGCACGATACAAAGTTTGTTCACAAAAGTTCTAGGAGGTTAGCTTATTTTGTGAAATGTAGCCACAAATTTCAACAATCTTATCTCCAGTTAGAGTTTCAGGTTTAGAGAATTAGGTTGTGATTGTTTACAAGATGCTTCTACAATTCTGTGTCACTTTTTTTTCTTTTCTGAGAGTTGGGTGTGGTTTGGTTTTGGCTTTTAATTCATAGGTGATGGGAGATGAACAACAACACATTTTTAGCGCATGGTGTGAATTCAAACTCGATGGTAAGGAAGCCCACGAGGGTATGCAACTGTGTTTTGTCTAGATGTTCGCCATATGCTGTTTTACTTTCCGTGTTATTATTCGTAGGGACCATAACAACTCACAGTCCTGAGAGCCTCCAAAGTACTCACCCTTCTGGTTTCCCAGATACAAAAATGGCACAGGACCCCATCACTGATTTTTAGGTGGAGCAAGAAGGCAGTGGCAGAAAGGCACAATGAAGGGCTGGCTTTTCTTAAAGGATCTGAGGCAGCAGGCGTGGCCACTGTTCCCAGCACTCTCTCTTATTACCCACGCCTGACTGCCTCTGCACAACAGACTGACATGGTCGAAGCTTTCGCCAAAGTCCACATTAGAACAGAGCAAGAGTCAGCTAACTTCTGTTGAGCGCCAGAAAGTAAGTATCTTCGGCTTTGTAAGGCAGAGTCCAAAGCAGTCACAGACGATACTTAAACAAACGTGGTGGCTGTGCACCCATAAAACTTTATTTATAAAAGCAGGCTGTGGGCCATCATTTGCCAACATCTGGACTGACTTCTTAACTCTCAGAAGTGGTCTTTCTGGTAACAAGCTTATCCTCATTTTGAAGGGAGCACGAATCCTCGTAGCTATTGTATCATTTGGGTGCAACGGTATTGGTAACAACAAGCCTGAGTAGCAGCATTTCTTGAGGGCTTGTGATATCCCAGACACTGCACTAATTACATATAATTCCCCGAATCCTCACACCTCCTTGAGGTAGCTGTTACCATCATTCCTATTTTCAGCTACAAAGGTCAAAGTATAAATATCAAAGAGCCTTCAGTGGTGGAGGGACTAAATCCAAGATCTTTGACTTGGATCCTCAGCTGGCCCACAGGCTTCTAACTTTGGGATTCAGCACAATCAACAGGGGGCTTGTTTAAATGCCAATTCCTGGGCTCTACCTTCAAATGTTCTGATTTAGTCCCCTTGGATTAGGCCTAGGAATCTGCATTTTAACACATACTTCTGGTAAATCTGGTGCAAGTTGTCAGTGGAACACACACTGAAAAATACTACACCATCATATAGCATCCAAGCCAAAAGCCAAGTGTCTGTATGGAAACAGAGACTGTTGGTGCCTGCTAAAATCATAATCTGAGCAAACGATTACCCTCAATGGGGAAAAGTTGAAGTAGATTTTAAACTAATCTTACTTTCAGCCTGCTTTGTATTTTTACGCATTAAAAATTATGAAAGCTATATGGAGTTTTTAATACGGAGGTAAATATAAAAGAGGTTTAAATTTCAAAAGCCAATTTTTGTTAAAATGCCGAGCTAAAGAAATCACTGATGTTTTAGGCATAGGGAGAGGCTGACTGATGATCAGCAGTATTTTTGTTTTAAAGATGTAAATCTAGAGATGTCAACTTCTCCTTGTATCTTCCAAAACTTAACTGCCTAGCACGTTTTTCTTACATGCCACTGGGGATGCTGGAGAAGAACTAGGATGTTGTTTGGCAATAACGTCACGTGGAGTTAGTTTCCGACAACACGATTTCTTGGACAAGGAGTAGGTCACAGCCCAAGATGGGAGTTCGGACATGAAGCAGGAGTCACATGAATTCGGCCATCGGAAGCACACGGGACCAGAAGCTTGGCAAGCAGCAAGCACACATGATGTGAATGTTGACGCAGGTCCGCTGCTGAAGTTGCGCAGGTCAGAGACAGAACAGCAACGTGGTTTAAAAAAAAAAAAAAAAAAAGTCCTGGGAGGATGTTCTCACTTCTGAAAGTAGCTGAGGCCCCTGGGCCCTAGGAGAGCCTCAACTTTCTGTAAGCGTTCAGAATCATCTGCATAAGCAATGTCACACTAGCAGAGTTGGGGTCAACCACTCGGCCCGGGATCAGGGACTCAACATTTATTGAACACATGTCTAGGCCAAGAAACATGCTAAGTGCTGCAGCTGAACTGCTGATTAAAATGTACTCCCTGTTCTCAAGGAGCTTATTATCTGATAGAAGTGAGGCTTCTAGACCAGCTCATGCCACCCTCTTCCGGTCACGTCATTCTAAGCTTCTAGTCACGTTGTTCCTGAGCCTCAGGGGTTTTTTATCTGTAAATTAGAGGCAGTAAGGTCTTCAGTTGTTAGCGTCAAATGAAAACCTCTGTAATGTAAGGCACTACTACAGAATTAATTGGTGGTTCCCAGTACACCGTGAAGAGGAAGACAGAAGGGGGCTCTACAGGAAGCCCCCGCTGAATGCACAAACAGTAAAGGAGCAGAAAAGAAAGCACTGCCTGTTACTACACCCAGGTGCATTTTTAACAAGAACACTAATGAGGGCATGATCCAGGGTAGTTTTAGCAGCATACCCCGTATTCTTAGAAACTTCACAAGGATGAATGATTATAGGAGGGAGTGATATCCTACAGACCAGATACAAAAGCATGGTCCTGTTCTCCCTCGACACCACGGGACCCTAAGCAGAAAGGGGTCTACTAAAAACTCCACGAAAGATGGTGAGCAAACAACTCTTAGTATCTGGCAAACCTTCTGTTCAGAAACTCCACTAAGAATACCATCCTTTGGGGAAATGTACTCCACCACAGAGACTCCTGCACTAGTGAAAATGCTGGTGGCTGCTGTTTCTACTCTAGCATGCCAAAGGACTAAGAGAAAAAAATGAGGGCCATTCAGAATCAGAATATGTTCTTTAGCTGATACTTTTATGGACTTAACTTGATTTATAAGAAAGAGTATATGGCTGGGATTCCGAATACCTTTCCGGTATTCTAGATCACTATACAGATCTGTAACCTCAAGGTCTTTCAACAACGGAATTTGTCTGACAAATTAGAATCAGAGTATTTCCTATTTTTTAAAAGGCTTTGATGATGACCAAATAGGATAACAAACGTGAAAGTTCTTTGAAGTGTTACAATCACTTACAAGTAATTATGATTAAAGATACAAACTTCAGGGGCGCCTGGGTGGCTCAGTCAGTTGAGCGTCCGACTTCGGCTCAGGTCATGATCTCACAGCTCATGGGTTCGAGCCCCGCGTCGGGCTCTGTGCTGACAGCTCAGAGCCTGGAGCCTGCTTCAGACTCTGCGTCTCCCTCTCTCTCTGCCCCTAACCCACTCACATCCTGTCTCTGTCTCTCTCAAAAATAAATAAACATTTAAAAAAAAAAAAAGATACAAACTTCAATTGTATGCATATGAGGATGCTTCAAGATAGGCTTTATTTTTTAGACTGTGCTATAAACAACTGTATTGTGTCCAAAGTTCTTAAAAAATAATATGCAGTAAGTTATTCTACCACCTCTAGTGCAACTGTGCAATTATCATTTGTAAAACTCTCATGCTTTAGTTATCAAAAAAAGTTAATAAAATTCTAAATACAAACCCAAGTTTAATTTCCATAAAATTCATTTTTATTTTATTCATATTGTAATATATCCATTGCTTTTCAGGTATATGATGGGGTAAATAAGTCTATTAACACACACACACACACACACACACACACACACACACACACACATATACTCACACAGTCAATAAACACTTCCACCCACGCAAAAAAAAGTGGAAAACACACTAGGTTCATAAATAAAATAGATTCTGTATTTCCCCTGTAAAAACAGATGTTACTGTGTTCTTGTCCCAATCCTTAAATATATATATATGTATATATGTGTGTGTGTGTATATATGTATACACATATACATGTGTGTATATATATATATATATACACGTATATATATACACACACATATACATGTGTGTATATATATATCTTCAAAATATGATGGTAGACTGTTAATTCATAGCCATGTTATTTAATAAGTGTGTACTTTGATAAGTCCATAAAAAATATCAATAACCTGTTGAAAATTCCACTGTTAATCCAAACAGAGGCATTTAAAAATGAATTATTTGCAAAAAAGACAAGAAAACTACATACTGTTATCACTTATGAATATGGATACAAAAATCCACAACAAAACACCAGTGGAACCACATCCAGCAACATATAAAAAGAATTACATATCATGACCAAGTGAGATTTATCCCACATATACAATGTTGGTTTAATATGTGAAAATTAATGTATTGCGCCATGTCAATAGACTAAAAAACAAAAACCACATGATCATATCAATAAATGCAGTAAAAACATCCGAAAAAGCCAATCCCCTTTCATGATATAAATACCCAACGAAGTAGGAATGGAAGGGAATGTGTTCAATATGAGAAAGGCCATTTACCAAAAACCATAGATTATATCACACTTAATGGTGAAAAAACAGAAGCTTTCCCCAAGATCAAAAAGTGACAAGAATATCTACTCTCACTTTTCTTCAACACTATACTAAAAGTTCTAGCCAAGGCAATTAAGCAAGAAAAAAAAATAAAAGCCATTCAGATTGGAAAGGGAAAAGTAAAACTAACTCTATTCACAAATACATGATCCTGTGTATCAGAAATTCTTACAGAACCCATTTTAAAACTTAGAATAAATAGTTCAGAAAGACTGCAGGGTATAATATAAATACACAGAAATTAATTTTATTTCTATACACTTGCATAAACAATCCAAAAATGAAATTAAGAAAACAATTCTACTCTCTAGTAAATAATACCATATTGCATATTTAACACTGCGAACCAAGTAAATCTTAAAAGTTACCTTCAAAGGAAAACAAAAGTCTGTAACTATGTATGATAAGGAATGTTAATTAGCCATTGTGGTGATCATTTTAGAAAATATACAAACATCGAATCGTTAGGTTGTACATCTGAAACTAATACAGTGTTGTGTCAACTATACCTCAATTTAAAAAGGAACTCTATTTACAATAGCATCAAAAAGAATGAAATACTTGAGAATAAATTTAACAAATGGATTACAAAGCCTATACTCTGAAAACTACAAAACAATGTTGAGAGAAATTAAAGAAGATCTGTATGAATGGAAAAATATTCCACAATCGTGGTGAATTATGGCATCTTTATCACAGGGGCACCTGAGAAAGAAGCTTCCTCACCTTCTGAAGAGAGCTGCCAGAAGCCAACTTCTTCTCACTCTCCAAGTAAAACAACAGACACCTTCCTTCTCACTCCTGTATACTTCAGGAGTCAGCCTGAAGTTAAAAGTGACACAGAGAGATAGAAAGACTGTTGAGATGTTAAACCAAACTAATTCTGAAGACCTACCTAACTCAGGACTTTCTCTTATCAGGCAACCAAAGCCCCTTTTATTACTAAAGCCAATTTGAATTCATTTTCTTTACTCATAATCAAACACATCTTACTTAATTGCCTGAATCATACGGTTAGGAAATGCTAGTGGATAAGTGGACCAGAAATACAATCTTGGAAGCAAGTGCTGAAATAGCTATTCCTGAATAAAGGCAAACTATCTTCCTCACCCCTGTACTGAATCATGTCTTAAAGTTCTGCCCAGAACTCTTGTGCTCAAAAGTCTTTTTCCAGATCAAAAATCTTACCTGAGCTCCAGTTCCCTAATCCCAATGACTGAGTACACATGCACTCAGATGTCCCACTAGCAGCTTATATTTAAGCAATACTGAACTCAGAATATAACCCCAAATCACCTCTCCCACAATGACCCTGTGGGAATGGCATCATCATTCTCCAAATCACCCATCCCTGAAACTTCACCATCCAATCTCTCCCTCTTTCTCTATATTTGTAGTTCTCTGGCTTCAAAATACTCTTCAGGAAATGCTCTTAATTCTATCTACTGCTTGCATTCCCAAACACCCTTATTTTAGGCCAGACCACAATTTTTACTTTCTACTTGGTTTCTTGGACTCTAGTTTCTCCCCCATTATATCCAATCTGCATGCTCCTCAGGTTAAGTTTTTTGCATTACTGTTTTCACCACATTGCTGCTGTACTTGAAAAGTTGCATTAGATCCCTCACGGAGTACAAAATAGTGCTCCATAACCTACCACCACCAACCAGCCTGAGGTAAATGCCTGCTAAAAAGTAAAGTGGATAGTGGTAGCAAAGGTAGTGGTTGTTTCATTCGCGCTAGTGAAGTTGTTAAAAAAAAAAAAAAAAAATCACCATGGACATCTTTAGGAGGCAAAAATCATCTTTTTGGGATAGATTGCAAGCATATACCCAAAACATGGTAAAGAAAGGTGATTTCTGGGCAACACATTCTGTCTCCTCATTTTTCTTTAACACAAAATACTCTGTTATTTTACTTACTTTGCCTATGCGCATGCTCTTTCCTCATCAAAACCAGGTCTCTCCTGTTCCCTCTCCCATCTACATGAAAAAATGATATGCAGTGTCTCTTAGTTCTCACAATTACTTCCCACTTATCTATATAAGTGAAATAAACATCTACAAAAATCTAAAAACTGTCCCAGATCTCATGGAGATTCCACTGCAACTTTTTTAGCTTCCTTTGCTGACATTAGTTCCCAAAATAACATCAAACAAAGAATAAAGAAATTAAAATATGGAAGTCATAGATTTGGGCAAAGCTGGAGTTCCATTCAATGAAAAACTAACTCTGTAAACTATGAATAACCATAATATAGTCATTGTCCTTTGCTTGTAAATAGCTTGAAGGAATTAGATGAAATTAGTTTTTAAAGAGCATTCTAGCTATAAAGTTCTAATTGTAAGGTTTTTCAGAATATATCCTATGCAAAAAAAATGTAGTCAAGAATGGATTCTAAAAATTACATATAGTGAGAGGGCCTATAATGAACACACTATTCCTCAGGTCAATTTTTCTAGGTATGTAAAATAAATAAAAATACAAATTAATGTAAGGTGCATTACTCTGACTTAAATAGCAATCCACTATTTTCAACCACTTTGATTTCAACATAAGTTAGTCACTAAAAACACGTGCATATCAATTTCCCTCCTTGGGGAAGGACAATCTATCCCAAATATTTCAGACCTCATTAGGTATGTAAGTGAAAAACAATGAGAAAAAAAAAGCCAGCTAAGAGATATTCTAGATTTAAGTTACACAAGTACGCAGTTCCAGAATTTAAATCAGTATATAGATTCTGATGTATATAATTTTATATATTTTAAGTACACCTCATATATATATACACACACACACACACACACACACACACACACACAATTATACTCCTAAATATCTGTCATACACACATACAAGCACACACACACACACACAGCATGAAAACTTTAAAATCATGTTCATTCAAATGATCTATCCTCTAATCCTTCACCATTTGAGAAACCAAATGGACAGTTTTATTACGACTAAATATATACAATCTGAAGATATTTAGAAAACTATAGGTTTTAAAAAGCATATGCACGTAACTTTCATGGAGGGGAAGAAATGATCTGAGCACAATGGGCTTCCAAAGGACTCCGTGCCTTCCTTCATAGAGCACATGTATATCACATACATAAGTTATCTCCTCACCAGATTGTGTGTCTAAGGGAAAAGGATTGGGCCAGGAACCCCCAGATGAAGCACCATGCCAGTCACATAGGAAGGACTCAGTAAATGTTTTTTTCTACAGCCAAAAAAGCTTTTATATTCATTGTCCTATTGATTTGCCTATATCTTTAAAGTATTTTTGATGATTTTTTCAATATAAAACACCTCACATACATAATATATTTTATAGTTATTCTACTCATTGTATGCAGCATTATTTCTTTCACTTGTTTTACACTTAATATTGTTCAGATTTCATGGGAGAACTCAGTTCTAATACAGATTTCTGAGATATGATCAACAGGTCTGCATTTTATAGACTCTAATCATATATTCTCCAGCCTGAAAAGTTTACATTTTTTCAAATCTCCAGGTTGCACAAAAGATCAATTCATTTCCTTTCTCCCCCCCCCCCCCCCCAGACTCTTGGGATGTAAGTAAAAACCCCATATGGGATTTCAGATTAGAAATGTCAGGGGTTAGAGGTGCCCGGGTGGCTCAGTCTGTTAAGCCTCCAACTTCGGCTCAGGTCATGATCTTGCAGTCCAAGGGTTCAAGCCCCGCATCCAGCTCTGTGCTGACAGCTCAGAGCCTGAAGCCTGCTTTGGATTCTGTATCTCCCGCTCTCTCTGTCCCTCCCCCTCTAGGGTGTGCACACACTCTCTCACTCTCTCTCTCAAGATAAACATTCAAAAAAATTTTTAATTAAAAAATTTTAAGAAGAAATGTCAGGGGTTACTGACAATAAAACTGTATTTAGTAAAACCTCAAATATTTGGAATCTTCAAGGAATAAGTCCTCGAAAATGGCTGAATTTTTGATACAATGAACACTTAAGTATTATAATTTTTATTGTAATTTTTTAAATGTTTATAAACTATATTACGTATTTCCAATTGCTTATAAAGAATGTGCTGAAAACAACTAACTATTCTTAGTGACTTGAGGTTACCATTTTGAACACTGGTTACTTTGAGAATGACCTCTGCCAGGGCACATATCAGATTCCAGGATAGCACTGGGTGTGCTGAGTTCTCTTCAGCATGGTATTGTGATGCCATCAAGGACACCCAGTTCCACACACACAAAAACGCACCCTGTACCTCTTACACCTTCATGGGATCCCCTGAAGGTAGGCTTCCCCACCCAGATTCCTACCATCTTTCATCAGGTTACGAGCAAGCCTTTTTTTGTCTGAAGAGGCTCAACTTTTACACAGATCCTGAGCAGTTCCTCTTAGCTACGTTAATTTGCTGACAAGTGCTCAGAGGCTGTTTCTGGTGGCTCTCTTCTTCCCCTTTTAGTTATAAAACTTAAAGACTCCATCTGATTTGGTAATACTGAAAGCAGCAGAATTCAAACAACTCCAAAAGTTTTCCACAAAATGGACTATAAGAGTTCAACATTCTAACTAAACTCTTAGGTGCATCTTAAATTAAGTTTATCTTCCTTTGGATCATTTCATCGGCATTCAGTACAGGGCTCAGAAAAGCAAAAGGTGGGTGAGGAGAGTCTACTGCCCGCCGATTTCTCCAGCACAGATAAATGAGAGATGGGTACCAAATATTGCAACCATAATGAACCTCAATCCAAATTAAGAATTTCTCAATATACAAGATACATTCTAAATAAAATGTGATCATTCAAGATTCAATTATTTAACTTGATCTCTTCAGAGAAACTATTTTAAAGGCAGAAACAATGGCCTGGGATTTCCTTCAAGCTTTTTCAAATCAGTATTTGTAAATCATGTTTCTGTTTCCTAGGAAACTAAGTAGGTTATACCTACGGCAAGAAAACTCTACCAGTGTCATTTTTCCTTTTATCCTTGGCTCACACATGTGGTTACCACTTATTAGAAGAAAAAATTACCTTCCAGGATCACTGAAAATCAAAACAAGAAGGGAGCCAAAACACCACCTTCTCAGCCTGCTTCTTCTCCAATGGTACGATGGAGGAGCAAACAGAATAAAATTCTGCCCAGAGAACTCTAGAAAACTAGAAAGGGGTTTATGACCAAGTTCAGGAAATGCCCGACACCGTCTGTGGCCTTAAGCTTAATTCATTATGTAAAAGGTGATGCAAAAAAAAGTTAAAGACCTGGATTCATAAGCAACATCAAGTCTGACATTTCTGAGTTCAAATTCAAAGCTCTTAAAGAGTCTGCGAGAGCCATGTTCAAAGATGGTGAAACAGGTGTTTTCTCAAGGATTTTATGACTAGTATAAATTAATTTGGCGAGCTCTCAGAGTTCCAGGGATACCTGGCATTTTCAGAAAATACAATGAAGTATCACTTCTACAAACATCTGTGGACGAACTTTTAACGGTGAGAATGTGATTAGTGTGTACTATACCCTTTGCTGGATCCGTAATACTAAAGCTCGCTCTGGCTTTTTCCTTTAGTTAACAACCAAAAACAGGAGGAAAACTGGGGCACAAAATCACATCACGTATGAGTTGTAAATGGGAGTGTAGAGTCTGCTTAAACAGTTTCAAATTTCTAAAAACTATTATTAAATCACAGTAACGTTTAAGGCATCACAACCTTGGCCCAAAGACGGAATATTACATATGCTGCTGAGCTAACAAGACTCAGACAGTACATCCCAACATTCTTAACACATTTTTAAGTTTCCAGTATTTTCACAAACACTTAACCACACAGCATACTTTAAAATATAAATGTTATACATATATTCATGTGTTTTAGGATTTAAATGTCTGCAAAGCAACTTTTTTCTAACGCAGCAACTCATTATTTTTCCATACTGAGGCCCCTACTCCACAAATTGCTTCCTCCAAGTACTTTTTAAAAATATTCCTTTTGACTTCTAGGTGCATCTGTTGGCCTACACACAGATCTTCAGAACTCAATTTTCTATTCTCTTCCCTTCATGACACATATAAACCCAATAAAGAAAGAAACTAAGAAATGGAAGCAACCAGCAGCTCAACTAAATTTTATAAGCCTCAGTTAGCTTCTACTATCAAATGATATTTAGACACTTCAGCTCTA
This sequence comes from Panthera leo, assembly GCF_018350215.1. Taxonomy (NCBI): domain Eukaryota; kingdom Metazoa; phylum Chordata; class Mammalia; order Carnivora; family Felidae; genus Panthera; species Panthera leo. Next base: position 48,391,909 of record NC_056679.1, read on the forward strand.
AATTTCTCTCTGTGGCATTCACCTCCTCCTAGAATCCCAGAAATCTTGGTCCCAGGAATGTAACCATTTCAATCATAATACTAAAGGTAATTCAGATTTTCAGTTTCTCACTCACAGCTAATGCTGAACTCACTGCTCAGAATCTTGAAATCAGATAATGAGAGGACACTGGGCCCATTTTAATTAAGTGCTAAAAATGATCCAGGTAATTACCGTCAGTATTGCTTACCTCCTGGCAGCAGCCTGGTGTTACAAACTGCTAGCCCAATCAAATAATAATAATTACAATCATCATTATAATCATGATTATTAAACCACCACCACCACCACCTCCAGAAGCACTGAGTCCTGGGATACAGATTTTGACTGGGCGTCCCAACAGCTATATTCCTATCTGGGACCCTGGCACTATTGCATTCAAACTCTACAAAGACCTAGGACAAGTCACTTTACTTTTGTCTTCAGAAGACAGACAATTTCTGAACTTCCTTCAAGCTTCCGGGACTCTTCAGACCTACTGCCCTCAAGTTCTCAGACTGAATAGTGAATGGCTTTACCAAACCTCATATGTAGGTTTTGACACAAGACAGGAATGTGTACTTCTCAGATATTTATTTAGTTAACATCACAGGAAAGAGCCATCATAAAAATTAGACTCTGGTAACCTTTGTTTTTCAAATTTTATGCAAGGAGTCTTCATTGCTTGCTTAACATTTTTTAGAAAATACTTTCCTAGGCAGTTTATATAGTTCTGCACTATTATTATGCAATTGTATTCAAAACATAAAAAGGTTTGTATTTAAGCAAACAAGTAAACAAGTTCACACAGAACACTTAATATTTTCAAATCTTTAAAATGATAATGTTGCATGCCATAGGCCATGTTATACAACACAAATGAGCGACGTTTCATTAACGTGTTTACTTTCTGAATGTCAGAAAAGGCTATTTTGATGACTCATGTTCTGCTGTTGGACTTATATTCCTAATTCTTATTCTCTAAATGGTTTTAAAGAAATCTCTTTGCCCTACACCAACCCCCAAAAGCATATAAACTTATACAATATGAACCTCACCTTATTCAGAAACATGAGCTAGTACCCTCCGACCAAGAGAGGAAGACTATGTGAGACCATCACATGAGAGTAATGGCCTTATACTCAGAGATTCTGTACCTCTCAGCCTCTCCTTGAACCTAGCTATATACATATACTCACACCACAAATACCAAGTAATTCATTCAGTAAATCTTGGAGGACAAAGATAACATTAAGTACAGGGGTACTAGGGAAGCACTTCCAATGTACTTCTATAACATTTATCATCATCCGTAATTCAATGGTTTCACCCCCCAGTCATGGTTCCATATGGATGGAGACTGTGTCTACCTTCTTCACTTCTGTAGTATACCTCGCGTGATGCCTCAGAGTACGTGGGGTGGGCTGAGGGTGGATGTAAACTGAAAACAAAACACATACACACATTCTAACAATAGTGTTAACAGCATACAATGGTATGAATTCAACCTCGAAACACTGATTTGTGCCTAGCAGCTTTAGAGGACAAGGAGTGCTGTGGGGGAAGGGGGAGGGCATGTGCAGGTGAGCATGCGCAGTGGCTCCAACGTCCTGGAGAGGGGAGGGACAGAACGGAGCAGTACAGAGGCATGCTGGCAGCTGACCATTGGAGACCAAGGACACAGGGCACCAGTAATGGAGGGTGAGGTGATATCAGGCAGTAAGACAGAGAGAGAGGATAGGGGAAATTGGTAAAATGATCAAGCAAATAAATAACATACGCTGAGGCTAAGCCTAGACTTCTTACCGCTGGAGCAGTATTTACAAACACAGAAAGGGCAAAGACTAAAAAGAACTCTGAAATGCTGGATTGAAATCAGGAGCACAACTGACCTTTGAACAATACAGGTTTCAACTGTGTGGGTCCACTTACTTGTGCCTTTGTTTTGTTTTGTTTTGTTTTGTTTTGTTTTGTTTCGTTTTACAGAGGGGAAGGCAAAAGCCAGAAGCCATTTATTTACAACTACCCACCCCAGTCTTACTTTCTACGTACCATTCTCTACTAACAGGAACAAGGGGTGCCTGAAGAGAGATAATGTATTACAAAGAGGGGGCTAGCACAAGGTGAGACTGTCACTACCTACTGTGCCCCAAAATAAAGAAGTACTCAAAAATTGATGAGGATGGGCCAAAAGACACATGAGCTACTTAGAAGAGACTTCCATTTGCCAAGCCTGGGATAATATACATGAGCATCAAAATAAGTAAGGATAGTAACATACCGTAGCCCATTGAAAGAACTAGGAATCTGCGATACATGAAAAAATAAATCAGTGAGGGAAAAGGGAAGGCTCTTCCACAAAGCACATTACCAGTAGAACTGACACAAAATGAAAATCACCACTTGGCAAGTATCACTGCAGTGGCTGATTAGGCAAAGCATTCATGGAAAACAAGCCTGGTGGATGGAACTATGATGAGGAAAGGGATACTGGTATAATTTTAGCACTAATCAATTACACAGGGTAAATGGTGCCTTTATGGAAGGGAAATCGCAGGCACTAACATGACCAGATGATCAAAACTAACACCATCAATGGCTCAGGATAATCCTATAAAATGTAAGGCCTGTATCCTACACAACTGTCAAAGACATGAAAAACCGAAGTGACTGAGGAAATATTCCCAACTGGAGGAGCTGAAGACACATGTCCACTGACTGCAGTGAATGTCCTTGGATGGCTTTCTCACCAGAATGGAAAGGCAATGGGGTAGTTGGTGAAATATGAACGAAATCTGTGGATTGGATGGCTGTGTTGTATCAGTGTGGACTTCCTGACTTTGGAACCCATCGTATGTACGGTAGTTATGCATGAGTGTTCTTTTTTTGGGCAAAAATACGCTAAAGAATTTAGGAATGATGGGCATCATGTCCAGAGTTTGCTCTCAAATGTCTCATTAAGACACCAATGATAATGGGAGACAGAGGCATATGAGGCAGCAAACTTGGTGAAATGCTAACAACTGTACTGATAATACAACTTACTATAAATTTGAAATTATTTCTAAATAGATAATTTTAAAAATTTTTATTTCTAAAAATTCTATTGGAAAACTACTTCTAGGACACTGTATAATTTCACACCAGATGTTGAAAACAAAATTTCACTTAAGATTTTTTTTCCTTTTTTTTTTTTAATTTTCTAAGATTATTAACTAGGAAGATCCTTTCAGCTGGTCGTTTGAGGGTTTCTTCATGGTGTCAAATTAAAACAACGATTTGATCTGAAAAATTTGCAATTTCAATGACGTTAACCCAGCTGCTAAGAAATATCAACAATGCAGCATGAAAAATGCCCATTCGAAGGTACTCTGAATCTAAAATAGCAGAATGTAGCAGGAGCAGGGATATGCTGGCTATCAGCGGTCACTAACAAGCAGACAATCTCCTAAATAGCCTAAGTACACCCCACAGAGAATTCTGAAGAACAAAGTCCACATTTTTTTTAATTTTTTTTTTTTAACATTTATTTTTGAGACAGAGAGAGACAGACCATGAACGGGGGAGGGTCAGAGAGAGGGAGACAGAGAATCTGAAACAGGCTCCAGGCTCTGAGCTGTCAGCACAGAGCCCGACGCGGGGCTCGAACTCACGGACCGCGAGATCATGACCTGAGCCAAAGGTGGCCGCCCAACCGACTGAGCCACCCAGGCGCCCCCAAAGTCCACATTTTTAATTAGAGGTATTTGGTGAAGCTATAATGTGCTATTTGTGTTGACTTTGTGGATCTTTTTGAGGAAAAAACATAAATAATCAAAATTAAGGAAATGTTTCATTTTCCTTTAAAGTATTTGAAATGAAAGAGACAATTTCAAAACCACTATGAATATGTATTGATGAGCCATAATTCAATTCTGCCAAGTTTCAAAAGGCTTGATCTACTATGATACTATCAAATAAAGTATGATTACACAAATAACTCATCATCACAAAATGAGACCTACTTTATCACAGCATCACAGTTTACATAATAGTTTAAGACAAATGATAGAAGTTTTGTTAGAAGTAGATGGAGTTAGCTAAAACATAACATTGCAATAGATCCTAAAAAGTGAATTTAATACAAGAAAAGTCAGAGCAGGGTGCCTGGGTGGCTCAGTCGGTTAAGTGTCTAACTTTGGCTCAGGTCATGACCCAACGGTTCATGGGTTTGAGCCCCTGGTCAGGCTCTGTGCTGACAGTTCAGAGCCTGGAGCCTGCTTCAGATTCTGTGTCTCCCACTCATGTTTTCATTCTCTCTCTCTCTCTCTCTCTCTCTCTGTTTCAAAAATACATAAACTTTTGAAAGTTTTTTTTTTTAAACTCAGAGCCATTTTTTCCAGTGGGGTAATTACCCTTCCAAAACTGGGTCACAAAATTATTTTACCCAGTTATTAAAACACACATTCGTACATGCAGGCAGGCAGGCAGACACACACACACACACACACACACACACACACACACACCATTCAAAAATAGAGAAGCATATACACATAATGAAAATTCCCAGATGAGGTATTTTTGGGGGGCTTGTGAATCATCACAGTTGAACATATTTTTGTTACATTATTTCAATGATTTGTACATTTTGTTTCCAGAGAGTTTTGAGTACTACATCATTATTCCTCTGTGGACAGGTAGAGATATTCACTGAATGATTAAACTCATGTTCTGTTATCCGACATTTATTCAACCGTAACTTTACAGCCTGACATTTCTGCACATTCACATAAATTGAGATTCATAAAGATGAATATGGTACCAAAATTTCTTGACTTGCATGTCCTCTGAATCACTAAAGATTACATGCTATTCAGTACCATGTGGTTTCAGTGAATCTATATACCTAAGGTTTTGAGTGATCAGGACCCGACTTTCTTGGTCAAGTCAGATATGGCTTTTACTGTTGTCTCCAGATCAGCTATATTTCTCTCAGCTTCCTTATTTCTGTTCATGGCATCACCATTTTCCCCGTCACACAGATTGAAAATATAATATAGCTAGAGATAGCTAATATATAATTTTGGAGTCAATAATATTCTATAAAGAAAACATTTTCCTCATTCAGCGTAGAAGTTCATGACCACACACAGTCTTCCTAATTAAATCTACTGACTCCTAAATTCATTAGATTTCAAGAAGCAATAGGCTAGCAACTTAAAAGAGAATCACCAAAACTAACAGACATTGGAAACTGTGAGATGAAATATGGTGAAGAGATGCCTGTACTTTAAACTTGATGAGTAAACATTACTCAAGTAGGTTAGGACCACTGCTGTGCTCTGTATAGGTTCCATAGTGGCACCGTATACTTTTCCTCAATAGCCCTTTACCCATAGTATTAATTTAATTAATCTCTGAAATTATTTGTTGGATGTCTGTCTTTTCTACTGGACCATAAGCTGCATAGTTCACAGTGGACTGGGTCACCATTATATTTGGTACATCACCAGGGCCAAGTGCAGCATAAGGAAATGACTGTTTCAATGCTGGTCAAAGACACCTGTTCTTTTACTAAATAAATACAAGGTTTACTGGATAACTGTATTCATAACTCTCTTAAGAAAGTTGGTAACAATTATGCAGTTCCGATGGTCTAAACATAACGTCAGGAGATATACTGCCAAAAAAAAAAAAAATAGTAACTTACTTAGCCATTTCAGACTTCTTAAAATTCAAGTATTTTCTAGAAATACTACAACTAAATGAATTTTAAATCTCCAAAACAGAATTTAGTTTTGTCCCAAATTATCTCCAACTTTACCAGACTAGTTGTTTAAATTTTTTGAAAAATATCAATCTGATTAATGAAGGGAAAATGGGAAGAAGCAAAAACACTAAAATCACATCATTACCATATTTGAAATAGTCTAACTGGAAGCATCATACAATACAGAGTAGAATAATTTGACATTACTGTAAATGTATTCACAAAGCAAAGAGAAAAAAAGTACTGAGAAAGCCAGCAAGGGGAAGGAAAAGTAGAGAGGAGAGGGAAAAGGTCCTTGACAAAAGAGTAAACTCATAGATTCCTATAGAAAACACAGGATGACTTCTTGGCTTCTCTCACCAAGGGCACAAGTGCAGGAGACAGCATTACTTGGCTTCCAACCTGAACATGTTAACAGAAACACAGCTTCTGAAGGAGGACCTTTTCTATAAAAGGATGAAGTGCTTGTTCAAATAATTCAATACTCAAGCACTGAAAATAAAAGGATAAAAACTAATACACACTGTGCCTAATTATCTCCCAAGGAGAGGAGGAAGAAGGCTTTTGTAAAGTGAGAGGGAGAAAACGCCTTTCATATCATGTGTAAGGACAGTGTGTGGGGAGGGGAACTCAAGTCCAGACACTGATGCTCTCAGCATCACCTCTTATTGTAATAAAATTAAGGTAGTTATGAGATAGCAATTTCTTGTCAGCTTTAAAAAGAAATGGTATAATTGAATTTCACACACTTGATTGAGCCCCTACTCTATATAGCTTGTACCACAGTAGCTAAGAATTCAAGGCTATTTATAAAGCATTGTCCCTGTCCTCAAGGCACTCATAGTCAATTATATTTCATAATCACATTTGCTGCTTACTAGCTATTAAAGGCTTCATCTATGCTTTACCTGTATACAGGAAATGCTTGCAGAGTCTTAAACAAATAGCTATCTAAACTGATATTTGAGACTGTTTTGATAATACAGATATTTCAACAACTCTACCAATTTTTTAATTGGACATCTTAGACATTAAAATTGCATTTAAATATTTAACATAAAATTTTCATTTAATTATCTGAAAAGTTCACTTATTAATTTAAATATTGGTGATGTCTTGATTAATACACTTCACTAGAAGAGGAAATGAAAAGTTTTCTAACATAATAAAAGTGAGACTAATTTAGGGCACTTTATAATTAAATTCCCATTTCTTTTACTCAACACTACATTTCAAGACATAAATTGTTTTTTCAATTTTCAAATTGAACATTTTTTTTTTTTCAACATTTTTTCAAAACGTTCGCATTATTGATAAGCAATGACATTTTCTGGAGTTAAAATAAATGCATACTTACAAAACTGCTCACATAAATTATGAATTTTTCACTGGTTTATGAAGACCATAAGTTAAGTCACATTCGACAAAATAAAACTATCTAGAAAACAGATAATTTTATTATGCTAAGCAAATGATTATTAGACATCTGCTCTAACACAAGTATTGTTAGGCATTTTTCTCTATCTATAAAGACAATACGGTGTTGTAGCAACTCAAACTATCTCTCCACTGACCATATAACAGAGCCAAGCCAAACAATTCAAGAAAGACTTTCTTATTCTTTTTCTGTATTAGGACAGTACACCCTCGCCAAGGGAGTTAGTTCCAATTCAAAACAACTCGAACAAAAAGAGGCTAAAGATGGCTACATGGGACACATGTGTATTCAGGATTCCATTTCCAAGAGCAAATATTCCAGGTAAGAGTCTCTATGCAATTTTTCTCTACACTTTCCAATCAAAATTTGTAATTACAGTACCACTAAGTTAAAGAAATATGTTGGATTTCAAGATAATAATCCCTATTGAGATAAAAATAAAAAAGGAATGTTCATTCATCACTTTTTAGATCATTTCATGTTCTACCTATTTAACTCTGAGATCTCTAGGTATGTATACCAATTAAAAGAATTAAAAAAAAAAAAGCTTAGAGAAATAAACCACTTATCAGACACTAGAAATCAAGGAAAGCCCAGTAAAGCCATTAAAACTTGCCCTGTACCTGAAAAATGATGCATCCACTTGGTCAGAACATGAGTTGCTGAGGAGCAAAGAGAAGACATCAAAGTGGAAATGCCCACATATAGGCCTTGAGATTCCGGTCAACAAACAGTCGAGACAAATACATTTTATACAAGTTTCAAGAGAAAAAGCAATTGTTCTCACAAAAATATTTAGTTATGAGATATGTTAGATCATTTGTCTTGATAAAACAAAGTTTAGGCTTATCCACTTTACATATAGTCCTTTACTTTCCATTTGATAAAAATGCTCAATCTTCCATGTGCTATTTTGTTCCTCCCCACCCCACCTTTTTTTAACACTTTACTTCTTATAGCATCAGCCATATCAGAAACTAAATGCATCCACATGTCTGTGATGGCACAGACACTTCATACTCATCCAGTAATGATCCTATCAAAAGGCTCTTTCCACATTCTTCTGAAGTATGTCCCCCCATCTCTTTGAGTACATGCACTGTGCTCTGGAACAGTAGCAATAACTTAACCTATGTCTACATCACCCCGGTTTCCTGAGAATCTCTGTAGATCAACTTTTTCAAAACTATTAGGGTATCAGATGGCTGCTGAATTCCTACTGACTGCTCTACAACTGAAAAACTCTAAATGTTCACTTACATATGATCTTTCTTCCAGAAGCCAAGGAGAACTCTTTAAGAACAACAGACTAAGGTTAACACCTTTACATCAAATTTTACATTGAGTTCATACATTGTTTTTAAATATATGTGGCAATTTTATCTAAACTACTCATATACTGTGTGCAAACAATTTTCAGTGAATCCTAAAACACAGAAAGTATCAGTTTTAACTAAAAATGAGTAACTAGGGGCACCTGGGTGGCTCAGTCATTGAGCATCCGACTCTCGATTTCGGCTCGGGTCATGATTGCAGGGTCTTGAGATGGAGCCTGCTTGAGATTCATTCATTCATGCATTCATTCATATTCTCTCTCTCTCTCTCTCTCTCTCTTTCTCTCTCTCTCTCTCTCCCCCATCTGTCCCTCCATGCTCACACACTCTCTCCAGAAAGAAAGAAAGAAAGAAAGAAAAAGAATAACTAAATTTAAACTCTAACCATACTCAAACAGCCAATTAGGAAATGCAACAGAAAACAGAAGTACTAAACTTGAATATTTTTTAAATGGTAAGACATAAACTAATTTTCAAGGATATAAAATACACAAATCATGAAATGAAGAACTGCTTTTAACCACCAAATGGAAATTTTTTAAATACATGTTTACATTTATGCTAACAAATCTGAAAACAACTACATTATTTTAGAGGTAACCATGAATATCAATCAATATCGATTTAAAAGAAGTAGGAAATCTGAATGGATCAATGCTACAGAACAGACTATGTGGGATGCAGTGGGGGGAATAAACCTAAATAATTACTTATTTTAAAAAGATACAGACATCAAGTTTCCCAATATTCAAAGAACAGATGATAGATTTCAAAATTACTTTTAACAGATCATTCTGATGCTCTGACTACTCTAGAACACAGAAAAACATGTGAAGCTTACTAATTTACTACTAAAAAGCCACATACTATGATCCAAAGCACTAACATGTCAAAAAGGAATATTATAAGATGCCCAACATTTGATAAAATTTGAAATCTATTCTTGATTATAATTCTTAGTGAAAACAGAAAAGGGTACTTCCTTAACATAATAAAAATGTCAATCCAAACAATGGGGATTTCCTACAAAAACATGCCAACAATGACTAGTTAAAAAATATAAAAGGTCGAGGGGTACATTCACAATAGCAACTACAAATATAAAATATCTATAGAACTTAAATCTATGTTTTACCGAAAAACAACATAAAACAAAGTTTAAGTAAACTATAAATACATACCATATTTCTAGTAAAATAAAATAATTATAAAAGTCCTATGGAATTAGAGTACCTGGGTGGCTCAGTGGGTTGAACACCAGCTCTTGATTTCGGCTCAGGTCATAATCTCATGGTCTGTGAGACGGAACCCTGATTCAGGCTCTGCATGGACAATGTGCAGCCTATTTGGGATTCTCCTTGTCCCTGTCTCTCTCTTCTCCTCCCCAGCTCATGCTCGCTCGCTCTCTCCCTCCCTCTCTCTCAAAATAAATAAACTTAAAAAAAAAAAAAAAAGACAGGGGCACCTGGGTGACTCAGTCAGTTAAGTGACTTCAGCTCAGGTCATGGATTTGAGCCCTACAATGGGCTCTGCTCTAACAGTGCAGAGCCTGCTTCAGATCCTCTGTCTCCCTCTTTCTCTCTGCCCCTCCCCTGCTCACATGCTCTAAAATAAAATAAACATTAAAAAAAAAGTGATATGGAATAAAGTGGCCATAGTAGCCAAGACATTTGGCGGCGGGGGGGGAGGGGGGGAGGGAAGACTTTAATCCACATTAAAATGTCTAAAATATAGTAATTAAAATAATGTGGGACCAAGGAATAACGATAAGCTTCAACCAATGGTTATAAAATATTCAAAGTTTTCAAAAGAAATTGGAAATCTAAATTTTTAAAGTGAAGTCTCTCAAGTTTCTCTGTTGGCTTAAATCTATGAAAGCATTGTATATTTCCAAAGAAAGCATTTCTGTGGGTTCAATCAGCCACAGTGGACCTCAGCCCTATACACACCCAGCACTTCCTGCCTCACCCTGAGCTCAAGCTGCTTCCTGTTCCTGGACAGCCCTTTCCTCTCCCTCCACCCATTCAAAAGCAACCCACCCATCAAAGTGTGGCTCATAGGCCATCCCTCCACAAAGCATTCTTAGGAGTTACCATGACTTTCCCTCTATGGCCAGGACTACAGTTCTTATCACAGCGTAACTCTAGAGGTCATCCAATGTGCTTGGTCTCTTCCTCTAGACTGGGGAATGGGAACAAATAATAACTCGTGTTACAACCTAATGGCCTAGTCTACGCCAAGGAGATGGACTGCAGTTTCTGTAATCCACTCAACAAATGCAAAAATTCTAATTGTTTTGCCAGACTTCACCAATGATATCACAGTTGGTCTGAATGAAACCGAAATGACTTGAGATCTTTCTCTGAAAGGAGGTCAGTGGGATGAGAGATACAGCTAAAGCAAGCAGTTGGAGGGTAAGGAATCGGTGGCTCGTAACCTAGAAATAAGATACAAGTACCACGTGGAACACAAGAGACCGACTGCTAAGCATCCTAATTTTGTATCTCAGATTGACTTCCAGAATACAATTTGTATTCAAAATTACCTTTTGCCTCAGCAAATTTTATTGATCCACTTGAACTGTATGTACCCAGTGGGGAAAAAAAAAGAACAGATGAGAACTGTACTATAGCCTGAAAGAAAGTCTGACCCGTAAGACATCTTTTGAAAATATCCTTAATATTCTTTTCATTTTAAGCTCAAAGTAAAGTTTTTTATAACACCTAATTTGTAACTGCTTTGTAGGAACTAAAATTAAGTCATCTTTGAGATACCTATAGTAGCTTACCTTAAGAGAACTGAAAATAATCCTAAAATAATTTGTTGGCAATTTCTGAAGCTACAGCACTTTGGGAAGTTTCAGGAGCTATGAATGAAAAAAAGAAGGAAAAAAAAGCCTAAAAAAGAAAGTTCCCTCCTAAGACGAGCGAAAATGTCCAATTACATCCTAAAGAACATAATGTCGTTAAAGCATCTTTCAAAACACAATACCTCTCGCATAGGAAAACATCTGTGCTAATGAAAAAGAAATGGGCTTTTTAAAATGTTATTAGTTACTAAACTAGAAATGTAGCCTTTGAAAGTGGTGTTATTAGAGAAACATTAACATGTCATGCTTCCTCTTCTTCTGAATCTTTGAAATATGCTTTTTAAGTTCCATTTATTAAAGGGGCAAAGATGTTAAAGAAAACTTAAGATGTTAAAGAAAATTTCCTGGCCATTTGTAAGCTTGTTCAATATTTGTTTAAGGTTAGAAAGTCGTAAATTTAAATCGCTAATACCTTGGCTCAGATTTTAAGTTGTTCATATTTATATCTCTTCTTTACAGCAGAAATATTTCACTCTCCTTTACAAAGAAAAAGAAAGCCCTAGTTTAATATATCACAGAACAAGGGTCAGCAGACTGCGGCCTATAGGCCACATAGAGCACAGGACCTGTTTCTGTAAGGCCTGCTCTCCAAGAAAAGTTTTTCAACATACATATTCAACAAATATGTATGTTGTAGAACATATTTTTAAAAAGTTGTAATTTATATATGTGTGTTTTGAAAATTTATATATATACACACATATACATATACATGCACAGCCCTGGACACCCTATGTAGACAGCAGTCTAAAATATTTACTTCAAAAAATAAATAAATAAAATATTTAGTTTCTGGCCCTTTATACAGAAGCTTACCAACCCTTTCCCCTGCCCCATCACAGAGTAAGCAGCTCTTTATACCCGTGGCCTCATGTGTAGGCCACTGATTTCATACTGAGCCAGAAGAATAAGTGATGGGACCTGGATGGAGGGTGATTTTTTTTTTTTTTTTATCTTTTCTATTTACCACCGAGGCATACTACTAGAGTATGAGATAAGGCAGCCTCAAATTGACAATGTGCTTTACTCTAATTGAAGATAATAAGACTTGAGATGAGGTGCTCACGTCACAGGGGGGTTAAAGGAACAGGGCACACCCTTTGATACGCATTTCTCCCTCCAGCCCCTCTGTCCAGGTACACTCTTACTCCTCATTCAAACCCAGATCAAAAGTCTCTTCCTCAAAAATCCTCCAAACTTTCTAAACCAAGGTAGCTGTACCCTTCAATGCTTTCAGAACATCCTATACAAAATTAGAGTATTCAATTTATTGTAATATGTAATTATGTTTTTGTTTCCTTTTCAAAAAAGTTTGCATTCCTGGTAGCAAGGACTTGTCTTGCTCAATTCTGGACCCCTCACATTTGGCAGAAAGAATTCCTCACAGTGGGTAGGGATTAGTCCCCTGTGGCTGCCCTAACAAATTACCACAAACTTGGTAGCTAAAATCAGAAATCACTCTCTCATAGCTCTGGAGGCGAGAATCCCAAAAATCACTTTCTCAGAAGACCCTAAGGGAGAATCCATGCCTCTTCCAGCTTTTCTGGTGGCTGCTGGCATTCCTTGGTGTTCCTAGGCTTGTGACCACACTACTCCAAACTCTGCCTCAGTCTTCATACTGACTTCTCTTCTGACCCTCACAAGGATACTTGTCATTGGATTTAGGGCTCACCCAGGTAATCCAGGACGATCTCATCTCAATGTTCTTAATTTAATTGCATCTGCAAAGACCCTTTTTCCAAAAAAGATAACATTCAGATCTTGGTGAGATTGACAGGGAGGTATCTCTTCTTAACAACCACCGTTCAATCCACTACCAAGCACATACAGTAAATACATGCTCATATTGCTTTAGATCCAAATAAAATAAACATATACTAGACAAAATCTATCCCCCCAAAATGGGAAAAGAAAATCTTTATTTCCTCCCCATTTTTGCCAATGCTCTGTTTGAAAAGCAGCCACTGAGGCACAGCCAGAAGCTTGAACAGCATTTTCTTGCCGAGTCCTTAGTATTACTATACATGGTACCCAACAGCGTATGTTTGGAGACCATTTCTTCACTTCTAGGAAGAAAAGCCCAGGGTTATATATCCTTCCCCACAAACCAATACTCTTGAATACGTGGTAATTCTTCAAGATGCTCTCTGGATGAGGTTTTGATCTCTTTAAATTCTTTACATATGGCCATGAATGTGTAATTTTATGACTGTGGCACAAAGTCAAACTATTAAGAACTCACTCTCACAGTAAACTTAAGACTTAATGCCTTATTTTTCAAGAACTTAGGCTCTGAATCTGCTATAGACTGAACGTCTGTCTGCCCAAAATGTTTATGTTGAAAGTATAACCTCCAAGGCAACAACTGTATTTGTAAATATGGCCTGTGAGGTCATAGATAGGGCTTTAATTACAAGAAGAGATACCAAAGCTCCCTCCCCTCCCTTTCTCTCCGCCCCCCCACCCCCTTCATATAGGAACACAGTGAGAAGGTAGCCACCTGCAAGCCAAGAAGAAAGTCCTCACCAGGAACTGATCCTGATCTTGGATCTCTTCAGAACTGTAAGAAAATAAATTTATGTTGTTTAAACTACCCAGCGCCCAAGCAAACTAAGGCAAGATCTAAACACAATCTTAGGCACATTATAAACACTCAATGAAAATTAGTTGATTTCCATGACTGTGAGTGTTCCGAGCACACAGTTTATGATTTTATAGTAAGACTTTTCAGAAAATATTTTAACAATATGGAGATCAAAGATTGCTGTGCTTTTCAAATTAGGGTTAAAAACTAAGACAACAAGGGGTGCCTGGATGGCTCAGTCGGTTAAGCGTCTGACTTCGGCTCTGGTTATGATCTCGTGGTTTGTGGGTTCGAGCCTGGCATTGAGCTCTCTGCTGACAGCAGAGCCTGGAGCCTGCTTCAGATTCTGTGTCTCCCTCTCTCTCCTCCCCTCCCCCACTCACGCTCACGTGCACTCTCTCAAAAATTAAAAATAAACATCAAAAAAGTGTGCTATCTAAAGCATATGTATTTAAAAAAAACTAAGATAACAAGTTCAAAACATCTATAAGCTGTAATTAGGACTGAAATAATTTTTCTGCCCAAGGTTTGTTTTGTTTTGAAGAGAGAGAGAGAGAGAGAGAGTATAAGCAGGGGAGAGGGGTAGAGGGAGAGAGAGAAAATTTTAAACAGGCTCCATGCTCACTGCCAAGCCCAACATGGGGCTCGATCCTACAGTCCTGGACTCGTGACCCAAGCCAAAATCTAGAGTCGAACGTTCAACCGACTGAGCCACCCAGGCACCCCAAGGCTTATATTATTAACTGAAGAAACCAATGAACTTCTATTAACACAGAAATCTCTAGAGAATTATGAAATAATGCCAGCAGTACAATATCCATAGGCTCATATTCTTAGAATAAAGCATCCCTAGTATACCTCACCATACCAGGGGACCAAAATAATGAAAACTCACAAAAGAGAAAAAGTAAGAAAATTGGCAGTCACCTTGCTATAAAACATAGTAAAAAATCTATTTTCCCTACTCTTATCACAGCAAGTTATATCCAGCCAAGGGCATCACATCTTAGAGGGAGTCCTTCATATTGTAGACCTCGGAGATTTGTGTATCTGTTAGCAAAATGTTCTGGATGGCAGTATACTACAACAATTTTTTGTCAATCAGAGTAGTCTTAAGGAAATGGTGCATTTTCCTTCTCACACAAAGCACTGTATGAGCTAACAGTGGCTATAAACATGAAGCTGGGGAAGGACTATTGATTAGTCAAATGGTAAAGCACAGAGCATCCTCCAAATTGATAGGAGTCATGTAGGAAATAAAAGAAAATAAATATCCACTTTGATTAAATTCACAAAAGGAATTATGAAGGAAAAATAGCTAAAAAATCATAACTGAGAAAAAGTATATGGTTGTTATGTTACATGTAACTGTTAAAAAGCAGGGAAAATGAGTTTAAAAAAACCCTAGATACTGAAAAAAAACAACAACAACAACACTACTTTATAAGACAAAACAAATTAAAAAGGAAAAGCTAATGACAGAATAAATAGATTGGTAGAGTAAAATCCAATATAGTTAAACTCTTCCTCAAAAAGAAAACAGGAATGGCAATATGAACATCAGTATAGGATAAGTTTCATTTTAAAGGCATTCAATAAAAAGAATAATAATTTTAAGAAATGTCATGGAGTTATATGTACCAAACAATACACAAATAAACATACAAGTAAAGCTATAAAAAATTTAATGAAGACATAAAACAACAAAACTTTCAAAACAAAACACAAGTAAAAAGCTTCATGACGATGGATTTGGCAATGAGATCTTGGACATGATACCAACAGTATGGGCAACAAAAGAAAAAACAGATAAACAGGACGAAAACAAAATTAACAGCTTTTGTGCCTCAAAGGACACTCTCAACAGAGTGAAGAGGCAACCCACAGAATGGGAGAAAACTATTTACAAATCACGTATCTGATAAGGGGTTAATATCCAGAATATACAAAGAACTTCTAAAAGTCAACAATAAAATCAAAACTAAAAATGGGCAAAGTAAATGAATAGACATGTCTCTAAAGAAAATATACAAATGGTCAATAAGCAAATGAAAGGATGCTCACCATCACTAATTATCAGGGAAATGCAAACCAAAATCACAAGGAGACGTCACTTCACACCCATCAGAATGGCTATTATCAAAAGAAAAAAAAATAATTCCAGAAAATAGCAAGTATTAGCAGGAATGTAGAGAAATCGGAACCCCTGTGCCCTGCTGATGGAAATGCAAAATGGTACAGGTGCTGCGGCAAACAGTATAGCAATTCCTAAAAAATTAAACACAGAATTACAATATACAGCAATTCCCCTTCTGGTTACGTGTCCAAAAGAATTTAAAGCAGAGACTCAAAAGACATTTGTACACACATGTTCATGTGGTATTAATACAACTTAACATTATACAGCCTTAAAAAAGGACACCTGGACAAACGCTCGCACATAAATAAACTGTGAAGACATTATGCTAACTAAAATAAGCCAGTCACAAAAAGACAACATAGGATTCTACTTATAAGAGGTATCTAAAATAGTCAAACTCCTAGAAACAGAAAGTAGCATGGTGGTTGCCGGGGAGGCGGGGGGGCGCAGGTAGTGGGAGTAGTGTAATTAGTATATAGTTTCAGTTTTGCCAGATGAGTAAATTCTGGAGATGCACAGCACAACAATGTGAATATATTTAACACTACTTAATTGTACGCTAAGAATGGGTGAGATGGTAAATTTTATGTTGCTTATATTTTATAATTTAAAATAATAAAAAATAAATTTTAAAAATCCAATGAAGATACAAAAACATGATCAGAATGTAGAACTTAATACACCACCTTTCGAATTAATCCAATTTAACTGAAAAAAATGTTATAACTTAAAATAACCTAAAACAAATCAACTCACTTCAACCTGTTAAACTCAATTTAACAGGTGAAAAATGGGTTATCACATTCCTCAGTTGAGAAAATACTTTTATTCAAATCTCTATGAAACATTTCTAAAAACAAATCATATAGATACAAAGAAAAATATAGTTATTTTAAAATGAGACTATTTAAGAAAGTCTTTGAGTATAAATCAAAATTTAAATATAAATACAAGATTAAGACCTAAAAATAGTTAATACTCAGAAATTTTAAAACATAGTACTAGAAATCCTTGATTCAAAGAAGAAATCAATTATAAATTATAAGTTAAATTATAATAAAATTACAACAAAAATCACAAAAATTAGAAACAATGAAAAGAATAATTCTTCCAAAAAAAAAAAAAAAAGCATAGAATATAGCAAAGGATGTTTAGTCAGAACAGTATTTCTAACTTGAATGCCTTCATAGTTAAAAGGAGATTTACCTTTTATTTTTTTTAATTTTTTATTTTTTTTTAATTAACGTTTATTTATTTTTGAGACAAACAGAGACAGAGCATGAACGGGGGAGGGGCAGAGAGAGAGGGAGACACAGAATCGGAAGCAGGCTCCAGGCTCTGAGCTGTCAGCCCAGAGCCCGACGCGGGGCTCGAACTCAAGGACCGCGAGATCGTGACCTGAGCTGAAGTCGGACGCTTAACCGACTGAGCCACCCAGGCGCCCCAAGATTTACCTTTTAAAGAACTAAGTTAAAAAAAAAAAAAAAAAAAAAAGGACAAATAATTAAGAAAATATGAACTAAAAGTCATGAGAGAAAATAAAAGCAGTAGCAATGAAGCAAAATTCAAAAGCTTTTTTTTTTTTAAGCATAATAAAATAGCAAAGAAACTTACGGAACATTTTTAAAAAAACAGTTAAAAAAGAGACAATATTAGGAGTTTAAAAAGTTACATAAGCTTTACGATAGAAATGTAATTACATAGTAGGGAATAGTAAATGCTATCCTAAGGCAACAAATTTGAAAGCTTATGAAGCAAATGAGTAGAGACGGACATGAACATCACGGATATGGAAAACAAAGTGGTGGTTGCCAGGGGCTGGGTGTGGATGGCATGGATAAAGATGGTCAAAAGGCACAAACTTGCAGTTATAAGACAAGTAAGTTCTGGGCATACAATGTACAGCATGGTGACTACAGTTATCAATAATGTATTGCATTTGAAAGTTGCTGACGGTAAATCTTAAAAGTGTCATCACAAGAAAGAGAAACGATTGTAGCTGTGTCGTGATAGATGTTAACTTGTGCTAATCATTTAGCAATATATGCATACAGCAAATCATATGTTGTATACCTAAAACTACTAAACTGTTATGTCAGTTATATGTCAATCAATCAATCAATTAAAAAAAAAAAACAAAAAACCACATGAGCAATTTATTACCCAAAACGTAATCCAAAAAAGAAGATGACAACTGTAATGGACAAGTACAGAGAAGAAATTAGAAAAAATAATATATATCTGCCACTCGAAAAAAAAACAGTAAAAACCATGACCTAATGGTTCGCACTTAATACTAGCCTATAAGGAACAGTTTTAAATGTAGCTCATGGAAAGACATGAATATTTTCTCAATTTATGTATCCACCAACATATTTATTTATTTTTTAAGTAAAAAGAGGGAGGGAGGGAGGGAGGGAGAGAGAGAGAATCCCAAGCAGGCTCTGCACTGTCAGCACAGAGCCCGGTGCAGGTCTCAAACCCACAAACCATGAGATCATGACCTGGGTTATAACCAAGAGTCAGACACTTAACCAACTAAGCCACCCAGGTGACCCTCCACCAAAATATTTGTATAAAAATATGATTCAATAGCAAAGAAAATACTATAGACCAATCCCACTTGTGAATACAGATGTGTATATTCTAAGTATCATTCTAATTTATCAAACAGAATCAAGAAAACTTATACAAAAATAAATTATGAAAAATCAGGGTTTGATCCCCTAATGCAAAGATAGTTCAATGTTAATAAATCCTCTAATGAAATGCTTTATAACAAGGGCACCTGAGTGTCTCAGTTGGTTGGGCATTTGACTTCGACTCAGGTCATGATCTCACGGTTTGTGACTACAAGCCCCACATCAGGTTCACTGCTGTCAGCCTGTCAGCACAGAGCCAGCTTTAGATTCTCTGTCCCCCTCTCTCTTGCCTCTCCCCCACTTGCACTCGCCCCAAAAATAAATAAATAAACTTTTACAATGCTTTATAACAGTCAACTAAATGAGAAAGATGATTTATCAGATGAGTTTTAAAAATACCTATATAAAATTCAACAAGCATTCCAAAAAAAAAAAAAAAAAAAAAAAGGAAATAAATCAAGCACATTTAAGGTAAACTGGAGAAGGAAAATACTTAGGATAAATATCCTATAAAATCATGCTTCTGAGGCCAAAGACTTTTAAAGTCACAAGGCAACCAGGTGATAGGTTCCAGTGGGTAACAAGCCCCTTTCACAGAGAAACAGGCTATTGCCTTTGGCCATAATAATGGAAAAAAAAAAAAAAAAAAAAAAAAAAAAAATGAACAGTCCTAAAAGCAAGTAAGAAACAGAAAGTAGAATGGTGGCTGTCAGGGACTCAGGAGAGTGAGAAATAGAGTTGCTTTTAATGGGTATACAGTTTCAGTTTGGCAAGATGAAAAAGTTGAGATCTTTCGCACAATGTGAATAGAATTGACATTATTAAGCTGTAGGTTTAAAAACAGTTAAGATGGTATTTTTGTTGTTTTTTATTGCAATAAAAATTTTTTTCTTCTAATTTTTAAACATATATATAAGCGACCAAAATTTTATCAAATTCCTAAAAGCTCAATATGGGCTAGCACCGTCAATTAGTATTCCAGAAAGCCCCTGATGCAAGGACAGATGCTCCACAGTCATCACCCTGCTCTTTTTGCAAGTCTCCTCCAGGTACTAAGACAAAACAATGTAACAACAGACCTAAGAAAGCCCTGCCTTGAAAGGGGGTACAAAGGGAGACATCCGCTACCACTGGGACACAAGGATAAAAACTGGCCTCATCCCAGACTCTACTATCAACTGAAGCAAAAGCCATCTGCCACAGGAGCCAGGACAGTAAATACTCCTGCTTCTTCCATGCAAAGATGGACTACAGCTAGAGAAGGAGGTGAAGCCACTGGAAGAGAGACTAGACTCTCTGACTATCCCCTTCCCTAAGCTCAAAGAAAAGCAGCCGCTGGATAAGAGCACTCACACACACTTGCCCCTGCACTGAACACTAGGTAAAACTCCTCTGCTCCTGGGATAAGGCAGAAAACTCACTCAGGCCCAGAATTCTAAAATGATTCAAAAATGGAGTCAGACATACTGGTATACAGAAAACACACACAAACATAAGCCTGCCATTGACACAACACAATTTGGCCACTACAAGAAGGTACAGGCATGCTTTCAAAGTCTCAACTCAGACTGAGGTATACCAGGCTTGCCTAAGGCTGAAGTTGGTGTAAAAGAACTGAGACCCCCCCCCCCTCCCCACCTCCCACCCATCTGCACCTCCACCCAGACTACCTGCTGGGATAGAGAAAAAGGACAAAAGGAGGTTTCCTATGACACTGGAGTTCAGAGCTGACCGAAAGTTGAGGGTATAGCAGGAACACAGAGAAGAAAAATTCTGACATTCCAGGACTCACAGAAGTGTCAAGGTAAAAGCAATGAATTCCTGAAGGAACTTGAACTATCACATCACTAGAGACTTCAAGAGCAAAGACCAAGTAAAAACTCAGCACATCTACTGACCAAACTGATTCATCCTCCCCCTGCACAGACACTAGTATCTTGCAGAATATGAGATATGTCCGCTTCTTAGCATAACGATTTACTTCAGTCTCTGCTGTTCTTTTATACATAATGTCATAGAGTCAATCAAATGTTACAAGACACAAAAACAAAGCAAGTTACACATTGTCAAGATATAAAGCTATCAACATAATCAGATGCCAAGATGGCAGAGATGTTGAAACTATCAAGGAGAGACTTTAAAATAGCTATGATTAAATGTAAAAGAATCTAGAGATAAAGACAAACAGCATGCATACATGAAGAAATTCAGTAAATAGGTGGAAATTTTTAAAAACTGATATGAAAATGCTAAAGAAATAGCTTCATCAAAGAATTAGCTTTATCAAAGAATTCTTTCACTGAGTTTACAAAAAACTGACCACAAAAGGAAGAATTACTAAATGTGAAGCTAGACCATAGAAATTATTCAGACTGAAAACTGAATGGGGGGTGGCCGCTACAGAGGATCCAAGACTTGTGGGACAACATGAGGTAGACTACTGTACTTGTCAAAATAGTCCAGAAAGAGAAGAGAGAAAAGGGGGCAGAAGAAATACTCAAAAAGATAACAGAAATAAACCTATCAAAAATCAGAAGGGACAATAAACTACAAATCAAAAAAGCTAAA
This sequence comes from Panthera leo, assembly GCF_018350215.1. Classification (NCBI taxonomy): domain Eukaryota; kingdom Metazoa; phylum Chordata; class Mammalia; order Carnivora; family Felidae; genus Panthera; species Panthera leo. Next base: position 48,413,254 of record NC_056679.1, read on the forward strand.
ACAACCCCAAAATAGGATCACAAATGACTACATACTTACGCACATTTGGTTTCAATGAAGACCAGAGTTAAAAAAATATATCCTGGGGCACCCGGGTGGCTCAGTTGGTTAAGCGTCCCACTTCAGCTCAGGTCATGATCTCAAGGTTTGTGAGTTTGAGCCCCACATTGGGCTCTGTGCTGACAGCTCGGAGCCTGAAGCCTGCTTTGGATTCTGTGTCTCCCTCTCTCTGTTCCTCCCCCACTCACACTCTCTCTCTGTCTCAAAAATAAATAAAGATTAAAAAAAATTAAGAAATATATATATATGTACATATATATACATATACATATATATATACATATATATATATATATATATATATATGTATATGTATATATCTCCTGAAGGCAGCCAGAGAAAAAGAGAAACATTCATTACATATAGAGGAACAAAACCCAGAATGACAAAGGACATCTCTTCAGAAACCATGTAAGCTAGAGGATAATATAGCAACATCTTGAAACTAATGGGGAGAAAACTGTCAAACTAAAATTCAAACCCAGCTAAAATATTTCAGAAACAAAGGCAAGTAGACTCTTTCAGGTAAGTGAAACTGTGAAAAGTCACTGTCAGCAGACCTACATTTCAAGAAATATTTTATTTAGGCAAAAGTAATACGATATTAGATAGAAATTTACAGCAAAGAAATAAAGAACCTTTGAAATATTTAAAAAAATCCATAAATATAAAAAAATTCTCTTCTGATTTGTAATCACTATTAAAGGGAATTAAATCTTTAAAGCAAATACCTAAGAAATATATGATTTATTATATGTGCAAGTTAAAATATATTAGGAAAATAGCATCAACAGGAGAGAAAAAAATGGCAGTATACTGTTGTAATATTCTAACATCATACAGAAAGTGCTATTGTATCATTTGACTGTGAGAAATTCATGATGTATATTGCAAACCCGGAAATAACCACTAAAAATATAAAACAAAGAAATATAACTAATAAGCCATTAGTGGAAATAAAATTGACTACTAAAAAATAATCAAGCCCAAAAAAGGCTAGAAATGGAAAAATAAGAGCAAAAAACAGGTGAGACAAATACAAAACGAATAGCAAGTTAGTACATAGAAAACCAATCACATAAAAATGTTTAATGTAAGCTAACAAATCATTCTAAACAAAAGTTGGAGACAGAGTGGATTAAAAAGTCACACCTAATTACATGTTACATGATATATCATATAATTGTGTGTGTGTGTGTGTATATACATACATATAGTACAATTATAACTTATAGAATTATATGTTGTCTATAAAGGAAAAAGAGTAATATTACAGGGGTCAATTCACCAAGAAAACACAATACTAAATATGTACGCACCTAATAACAAAGGTTTCAAAATGCATAAAGCAAAAAGTACTAAAACTGAAAAGAGAATTGGATTAATTCACAATTGTATTTTAAATACTTAAGCCAGAAACCAATTTGACAAATTTCATATATTGAAAATAAATAAATAAATACTTAAGCCCATCTTTCCCAATAACTGACAGAAGAGAGAAAAATATCAGTTGACAAAGACTTGAAGACATTATTAACCAACTTAGCTCAATCATATTTATAAAATATAAACCTGACATTCATAGAATGCTCTATCCAATAATGACAGGAAACCTTGTTTTCAAGTGTACATGTAATATTTACCGATACAGCCCATATACTGAGTGATAAAACGAATCTCAGAAAACTTTTAAAGAATCAAAATCATACAGGCTCTGAAAACCATGGAATTAAACTAGAAACCAATAGCAGAAAGATATCTGTGAGATCACCAAGTATCTAAATATTAAAAAACACAATTCTAAACAATCTAAAGTCAAAGAAGAAATCACAATGGAAATCAGAAAATATTTGAACTGAATTAAACTTAAAAGAGCAGTGCTCAAAGTAAAATTTATAACATCATATCCTTATATAAGAAGAAAGGTCTCAAGCTTCCATCTTAAAAAACTAAAAACAGAACAAATTAAACCCATGACAAGCATAAGAAAGGAAATAATAAAGAATTAGAAAAAGTAAAAGTTGGAGAAAAAAATAATGAAACCAAAAGCTGGCCCTTTCAGAACATCAAAAAAATTAATACACCTCTGGCCAGACTGATCAAGACAAAAAGAGAAAAATCACAAGTCACCAACATCAGGTATAACAAGTAGTCAGTGTAGATCCTAAAAACATTAAAAGAATAGGACAATATAAACAACTTTATGCCAATAAATTCTGTAACTCAGATGAAAAAGCCAAATTCCTTCAAAACACGAACTAAGAAGTTTCATTCACAAATGAATATATAATCTGAATAGCTCTGTGCTAAATAAATTGAATTTATAGTTTAAAACCTTCCTACAAAGGAAAGAAAAAAACAAAAAACAAAACAAAACAAAAAACCCTCCAAACCAGATGGAGCCTCTTGTGAATTCTTCCACACATCTAAGGAAGAAATAATTCCACACAAAGTATTCCAAAAAAGAAAAAAAAAAAAAAACAGAAGATGATAAAACACTTCCCAAGTTATTTTAGGAGGTGAGGAATAACCCTGAAAGCAAAATCAGATAGAGAAACTAAAAAGAATAAATAGTACTGACCACCATGTCCCATGAACTTATATATTTTTTATTTCTTAACAAAATATAAGAAAATCAAATACAACTATATATAATTAGATGACACATCAAGAACAAGTAACTTACACAAGGAATGAAAGGCTGACACAACATTTAAAATCAAGCAACACACACACAAATCAAACACAATTAACTCACTAAATTAACAGACTAAAACAGAAAATCATATATCATCTCAATAAATACAAAATAGCCAAAAGCCTATAAAACTACTTATAACTAAATTCAAGTAAACAGGAAACAACTATTACAAATAAAATACTAAAATCTTTTTGAAACATGAAAAATGATATAAACAGAAGGACATCCACGTTCTTGAATTGGGATGATACTCTGCACTAAAAGTATTAAAATGTTATGGAAACCAATTTGACAATAAATTTCATATATTGAAAAAAATAAAAATAAAAATAAAAGTATTCTTAATAAAAAATAAGTAAATAAATAAAATAAAAATAAATAAATAAAATGTTAATTGTTCCCAGAGTATATATAACTTAATGCAATTCTAATTAGATTCACAACAGAGTTTTTGTGTATCTTTTGCCTAGGGAAGTTGGAACAATGGATGAAATATTCCTTAGATTTGCACTCTACTGTTTTAAAAGGAAAAAAATCTAGTATTATAGGATATATTAGAACATAAGACAATACAATTAGGGAATTTGTATTTACTTGTAAAAGGACACATTACTTTAAAAATGGTGCTGATACCAGTTATGTATCTGAAAGTAAATAAAAGTGGATCCCTCTCCTATAGCACATATAACTACAAATTCCAAGTTCATCAAAGATAAGATCAAAGTGGAAAGAAAAATACAATCTAAGTGTAGATTACACATCTGTTTTACCAATGGAGAAAACACTGAAAAAAACAAGTTAACCAGGGGCACCAGGGTGGCTCAGTCGGTTAAGCATCAGACTTCAGCTTAGGTCATGATCTCACAGTTCTTGGTTTCCAGTCCTGCATGGGGCTCTGTGCTGACAGCTCAAAGGCTAAAGCCTGCTTTGGATTCTGTGTCTCCCTCTCTCCCTGCCCCTCCCCAGCTCATGCTCTGTCTCTCCCTCTTCCTCTCTCTCTTTCTCAAAAAAAAAAAAAAAAAAAAAAAAAAAAAAAAGTTAACCAGACAGAATGATTACATAAAATTTAAAAATGTTACACATCAAAAGATACTTCTTAAACAGAAAAGATCAGTTTGTTTTGTTTTGAAGTAGACTCTACACCCAGAGTGAAGCACAATGTAGGGTCTGAACTCAGGAACCTGAGATCAAGACATGAATTGAGAGCAAGAACAGAACATTTAACCGACTGGGCCACCCAAGTGCCCCAAAAGATCAGTTTTTGAAAAAAAATATTTGCAATGCAGGTACCAGACCAATGGTTAATAGCTATAATATATAAACTCCCACAGGACAACAACCAAGTAGAAAAATGAGCAAAAAGTATGAAAGGGCCATTCTTAGAAAACAATTCCAATGTAGCTACAAATAGGAAGAGATCTTCAAGGTCACCAACAGTCAGGAAATACTAATTTAAAGTAACAATGAGATACTACTACAAAACTATCAGACTGGAAAAGTCCATTGCTGATGGACTTTCAAGGAAAGGGTTTTGCCCACATTACTGGTAAAAACATGAACTGTTACAGCCTTTTTCTTCAAAGCAATGTGGCAACATTTTGAAGCAGAACATAACTGCATCCTGGGAATCTATCGCATTGGTCTGTCAGAGTATAGCTATAAAGATATGTATTACAATATTGCTTTTAGTGGAAAAAGGTAGAAACAAAGTATTGCCCATCAGTAAATTAATGGTTAACTAGACTATGAAATAACCATACTTTAGAGTATCATGCAACAGTTGTTTTTGTTTTGTAAATGGAGTAGAGCTATAGCGGTTGAGTGGGAGTATTTCCCTTTGAAAGTAGATAATAGTCTCCAAAATATAATCCCATTTTTATAATCAGTGATCAAAAAACCTTGTGTGAATGTGTTTATAACACTGAGAATATGGAGAACAGTAAAAAAGACACATAGTCCCGATAACATGGGTTATGGGGGAATGGAATGTTACCGCTAGCTACAAGGGGAGCTAAGTAAAAAGGAAGGAAGATAAGAAGGAAAAGAAAGGAAGAAAGAAAAAAAATGAAGTTTTCAAACACATACTTTTATTAGAGAGAGAATATATTTGTAAACACTGCTCAATGAGTGAGTTTCTGCAAAACAAAGCTTATCCCTGGGAACACAGATCTTAAGCTGTTGTCCTTTGAAAACCTAAGTCATAAAAGTAATAATAAATTAATTTAAATAAATACCTAACGTTGGGTTGGTTACAAGCATTAAATGAGATAATGGCGTTTAAGTGTATCATACACATTTTAAGTACAATAAATGCAAAATATTTTTTTCAAAAGGAAAAAAAACTAAGACAATCATATGCTTAAATGGAAACAGATTTTCTGATAAGATAAAAGTACTTAAAAGAAACTAAAACATAAATCTAAAAATATCTAGGTACTATTTTTAGGCACACTAAGGATCTAAATGAAAATAAAATAAACCGAAATATACTAGAGCAAGGCCCTCTCTTTGGGTTTAGTTGTGCCGGTTCCTCCTGATCTGTTTATACCTGAGACAAAGCCCAGGTTTTATTTACTGTTGTATTCTCAGCACCTAGCACAAGCACTGGTACATGGTAAGTGATGAACCACCTCCCTAATTTTCTTCAGAGTATTCATGCCTCTATTTGCACAGTGTCTTCTAGAATTAAGTTGATCTTTCTGAGCATTATGGGTTTTTTGTTATGCCCCTTTAAAGTACATTTTGGAAGGAAAAAGAATTCATCCAATAATATTCACTGAATCTCACATGAGCTAGACACTAGACATTGGCACCTCCTTTGAGCAACGGAGACTATCTTAAACTAAATGAAACTTAGGAAGACAGCAATCAGATGAAATGGAAAAAATTATTTTACTGGTGTTGGAAATCAAGGTTCTAGTTTCAACTTGGCCACCTTCTAGTTACTCTACCTTCAGATGACCTTAATATCCTCATGAATAAAATGATAACATGTGTCCAAACTACCTTATAAGATTATCAAAAAACAACTCTGTAAACCACCAAGCACTAACCAAAAAGCACTAACCATATATATATATAATATAATATAATAATATATGTAATATAATATATATATATTTTTTTGCTATCCCATACTTCTCAAGTATTCTAAAGTGTCTTATTTACCAAGCTATTTATAAATAAAAACAACTGCCTCAGCTTAGAGCCTTGGTATAATCCCAATATATTCAATAGAGAGCTCAGCGTACAATAAGAATTCCATCAATGCTCTTTATAGACTCATTAAGAGTGAATTTCTTTCTGGTTATGTATTATCTCAAAATGAAATATTTTGTGTTTCTTTAAGTGTTCTGTATTTATACCTAACGCAGAAAGCTAATGCACATTCCAGAGGATGTCACTTTAAATAACCAACCACTTTAATGTAAAGTTTCTTTCTAAATATGCCTTCAAGCAACACCTCTGATAAATTACAATGGACTCCGACCTTCTTGATCGGAAAACTGATCAGTTTCCAAGTTTTTCCTTCCATTATTCTTATGTTAAAAAACAAACAAACAAAACCTCTTATTCCTATATTCAAAGTTTTTGGTCATTGCTTAAATTTAGCAATATGAAAAAAATTTGACTACACAGCCTCACATAAAGTATATTTTTTTCATTATTTTAACTTATTTTTTTAAGTTTATTTCTTTATTTTGAGAGAAAGAGAACAAGCAGGGGAGAAGCAGAGAGAGAGAGAGAGAGAGAGAGAGAGAGAAAACCCCCAAGTGGCCTCTGCCTATGAGCACAGAGTCAGACATGGGGCCTGAACTCATGAACCCTGAGATCATGACCTGTGCCAAAATCAAGAGTCTGACACTTAAACAACTGAGCCACCCAGATGCCCCCATATAAAGTGTATTTTTAAAATTTTATTAACCGATCAACATTATTATTTTGTTTTGCCCAAATAAACCTTCTCTAAACTCATTATAACACTGCACGTCCTACTAGCCAAGTACATCCCAGGATCTAATTTTGGGAATCACAATATTCTCGTGTTATGGCAAATGATAAAAGTTTGCCAAAACACCATAAAGCCATCAGCTCTAAAAGATAACAGAAAAGGATGTGTGAAACCACCACAGTGGCCAAAGTAATGTTTTTAATTTGCTTTCTTATTCTTGCAGATTTGCTTTTTCTTTTCCATAAAAAGTAAACATTTTCCATGAAGAATTATTGCCATATCCACTAAAAACCTAAAACCTTTCATTCCCAGATACAAGGAATTTTTTCCCATGAATTTTAAGCAACTTGGTCCATGTATCACAACTTACTTTGTATTGTAAGTTTCCACATAAGTCTCACCTTCCCTCTTTGATTTTCAGCTAATCAATGATAATGCCCTATCCGTTTCCATACATGATTCCGGATTACATGATAGGAGCTAAATAAGTGTAGGTCAAATGGGTAAGGCATTTTTTATAGAGATAATGTTTTTTTTGTTACTCGTATGATGCCTCTGACTGTAACAGCTTTATCAAATGACAGAATGCATACTGGCCAGAAGTTACTGGTCTATTGCTGCCACTTTGATATACCCTATAGCAGTTGCCTTCTAAAGCAATTTTTTGGATTAGGTCTCACAATTTGTTTTAGCACATGTATCAACCATCACAAAATTGGCTTCTGTATTGAGGTAAATATGCTAGTAAGTGCAGTAGGTCAGTATCTACAAACAAATAACAGCCTGTAAATACAGTATCTAATACTCCCATTTTTTGCTCTACTCTACAAGAAGATTAAATCTGGACTATCATACTTAATGCTGAAGGGAGTTAAGAGTAATACAGGGAATAGGGCATAACACAACGGCTTTCCAGTGTTCAAATCTTTACTTTAGAGATACCTGGGTGGCTCAAACATTTGACTCTTGATTTTGGCTCAGGTCATGATCTCATGATCTCAGGGTGGTGAGATAGAGACCCGTGTTAAGCTCCACGCTGGGCATGGAGCCTGCTTGAGATTCTCATTCTCTCTCTCTCTCTCTCTCTCTCTCTGCCACCCTCCCCCACCTGCTCTCCCTCTCAAAATAAATAAACATCAAAAAAAAAAAAATCTACTCTAAAGCTAACTGGCTATTGATCATGGTTATTGGCATTAATTGGGTTAAAATCAGCCCCTACATCTATAAAATAGAAACCGTAATATCATACATATGTACTCAACAAATACTTAATGAATAAAAAGAGGAATCCCATATTTTAATATGTGATGCACTTCTGAAAACTTAAAAAAATTGTATATGTCAAGGGACCAGACTCATGTTTTAAAGGAGACCCACTCTTGGGGCACCTGGGTGGCTCAGTCGGTTAAGCATCCAACTTTGGCTGAAGTCATGATCTCACAGTTTGTGAGTTCAAGCCTCGCGTCAGGCTCTGTGCTGACAGCTTGGAGCCTGGAGCCTTCTTCAGATTATTTGTCTCCCTCTCTCTCTGCTCCTCCCCTGCTCGCACTTTGTCTCTCTCTCCCTCAAAATAAATAAACATTAAAAAAATTTTTTAAATAATAATAATAAAATTAAAAAAAGGAGACCCACTCTCAGAGTCAAAAGAGGGAAAGGGAGAGAGAGAGAGAGAGAGGGGCAGAGGGGCAGTGGGGGAAAAAGAAAGAACCCAAAGCAGACTCTGCACCAGTAGCACAGAGCCCCATGCGGGGCTCGAACTCATGAACCGTGAGATCATGACCTGAGGCGAAACCAAGAGTCAGATGCTTATAAGAATAAGAATAAGCCACCCAGGTGCCCCAAATTTTCAAATTATTTTTTAAAATACTGTCAAAAATAGCAAAGTCATTGGGGGAGGGGAACTCTTACTGGGCAGTGAGCACCATCACACAACTGCTATAAAGCAATGCATCCTTAAGTCAAAATCCAGTGTATAGAAGGTACTTTAGGGGTTTCCACATATAGTATTCAAAGTGTAAATTATTTGAAAGTCAACCATACATACCTGTGTAGTAAAGAGTACATATCAAATAAACTAACATGTGAAAAACACAGTACCTAACTTCTGAACAATAAAGAGTAGTTATTTTATTTTGCTGCTACTACTCATTCTGAATGGCTGCTTTTAAGAGCACTACCTTGTGATCCAGCAATCACACTACTTGTATTTACCCAAAGAATACAAGAATACTAATAGCAGCATTATTTACAAAAGCCAAGATATGGAAGCAGCCCAAGTGTCCATCGACTGATGAATGGATAAAGAAGCGGTATATGTGTGTGTGTGTGTGTGTGTGTGTGTGTGTGTGTGTGTGTGTGTGTGTAATGGAATATTACTCAGCCATAAAAAAGAATGAAATCTTGCCATTTGCCACAACACGGATACAGCTAAAGAGTAAAACAATAAGCGAAATACGTCAGTCAGAGAAAGACAAATACCGTATGATCTCACTCATATGCAGAATTTAAGAAACAAAACACATGAGCAATGGGGGGGAAATGAGAGAAAGCGAGACAAGTCAAGAAACAAACTTTTAATTGTAGAGAACAAATTGATAGTTACCAGAGGGGAGGGTGGAGGGGGGATGGTTTAAGTAGGTGACAGGGATTAAGGAGGGCACTTGTCCTGATGAGCACTGGGTGATGTATGGAAGTGTTGAATCACTATATCATACACTTGAAACTAATGCAACACTGTATGTTAAGTAACTGGAATCAAAAATTATAATACAAAAAAAAGAGACAGAGAAAGAGAGAGAGGCACCAATATCCTAGAGCAGACTAATATTTATTGAGCACTAAATATGTACAAGGTTCTATACACCTGACACTTTATGGACATTACCACAATTTTAGTGTTCAAAACTATTCTGCAATGTTGACATTATTTGTTCTTGTTTTTGTTTTTACTTATACGTAAACGGAGACTTGGAGAATTAACTTGTCCAGTCAGACAGCCAAACCCGAGTAGCCTGAGGTTTCAAATCCAGCACCCTTTGACTCCACTACAAAGCTTTATTTCGCGAAGAGAAAAAGAAAAAAAAAAAAAAAAAAAAAAAAAAGGCAGGAAAAGGTAGTGAATTGTGGAATGGCTAATAGAGTTGAATATGCTTAGCTAGAGAGAGATCAAAAGACTTAGGAAGGAAAAATCCATGATACTGGCACTGGGCTACTGGAGGGTTAGTCACAGAGATTGCACTCCTTAATTTGTTCCTTGTACAAGTATTTTAGCACTGTGCGATCTGTCACTATGGTAGGCACCGGGTGAGAAGCCAGTACAGTAACTATGAAGAAGAATCATTTCCTGCTCTCAAGGGGCTTACTATTGGGAGGGGACCAGCAAATCAACAAGCAGTTTCACCAGAAAAACAGCATGTACTATAGGGCCATAGAACACAGCCTGGAACCCTGAATATTCTTATTCAGAATTCTTATTCTTATTCAATATTCTTATTCAAGTACTTTGCAAAGTAAGGGATGGCAAGAATCCCAGAGGAAGTGATGTTTACAGTGATAGTTGTAACAGGAACAGGAGTTAGGCAAGGTGTATGTGTGACACAGAAAGAGTCTAAAATGAATTCTATTGATGAGCTAGTGTGAGTCAATTTCTTTGCTCTTCCAAGAATAGTGTTTACACAGAGTGTGAAAAAATATTTTTTTTTGTTTCTTAACTGAAGAAAATGTGGCTGGGGAGAAATTATGTAAATTAATATTGTTAATTTTCTCAAATGTATGTGTGTAAAGAAATGTACACAGCAGAAAAAATGTGTGCATAAATAAAATATGTTCAATAAATTTTCAAATATCCATGTAATATCTCCATCATTTACCTCTCTTGGCTGTGCATTTATTGTGTTACAACAATGTTTGAGTCTAACCAAGACGCTTTATTTCTGGCTTAAGCCATAAATCAGACATAGCTTAATCAACAGAATCTTCGCTTAATTAGGGATTTGCAGTTCAATAAGACTGTTCTAAATTATAGAATAACAGCACAAAATTAATGATTCTATAAAAAAAATAAGGGTATTTTTAATGACTAGTGGACTCACTGAAGGAGGTTTACAATCTCTAAGAAATCACTCTTGATCTTCACTTTCTGTTTTCTGTAAAATCATTATGGGAACTGTATTTTCATGTACATTCTTTTGAAAAGCTCAGATACTTCACCTGCATTATACAAATGTTAATGGTAAAGTTTCATACCAGCTACAGAGAAACTTTTTAAGAATGACTTTCTCAAGGTCACAGAGCAAATCTCTGGTGAGACAGGAATGGAATTCATGACCTTTGACTGCCAGAAGTTTTCTACCCACACTCGGAAATTCCTTCTCCATAAGTGTAATTTATATGCTCACTTAGAGAGGCTGGAAAGTTCATCCCTTGTAGGGATGTGGGGGATGGAGAGGGAGTGGTTTTCCTGTCAAATCAGTTGCCACACGAGTACTTTCTAGTTTTACAAAGTGATTCGTACCCACACTATCTTCTTTTACCCTCACCACAACCCTGTAAAATGTCTATTATTTTTCCCATTTTACAGACTCAGGTTAAGAAATTTAACCAAGGTCGTCCAGTTTTAGTAACCAAGAGACCCGGCTTCAGATTGTGATATCTCTGCCACCTCAATCAGTCCAGATTCCAGGATATATAATCTTAGCAGATACCGGATTGTGAAATGAATAAATATTTTCTTTACAGTTAGCTGTTTCATTTTTTCACAATCATTTATCTCGGTTCTCATTTAGTTATGTTGGTTTGTTTTCTTTGGGGCAAGGCTGTTTTCACGTTCTAAGTTTGCTTCCTAAACTCAAAACCAAGTGAGAACATTATTACTAAACATAGGATTTGGAAAAAACAAACTGTGTGTTTTCCTTCTTTTGTATACAAGTGGGAGGAGGGGGACTTTTTACCGTAATTCTTGCTCGTAATATATGTAGCGTCAGGGGTGCCGGGGGATATATACCAACATACAGAATATAAAAACTCACGTTCATAAATACTATATACATGCATATATATACATAAAATATACGTAAAATAGCAAACACACATACATGTGATATACACATATACATTACGCCCAGAATAATTCTAAAAACCCACAGGTGCTGTGACTGTAGCACTGGGAACACAACTCCTGGCTGTCTAGGCCAGTAAACTGTAATAGCTGGGCTTCTATTACCTCTGATGGGACGGAGAAAACTATCCCAAAGCTCTCCAATGGTTTCTCTCACCTTCCATGCAGCAGTACAGTAGCAAAGGCTTCCTGCTACCCCATCTGTACCTAAAAAGCAATACTCTTCAGACCAGTCCAATTATGCTAATAATCAAAAAAATATACCACGAAACAGCAACAGAAGTATATGACTTTCACTGGAGAAAAAGACAGGAAGAAAGACCACGCCAAGAGCAGAATTCTCTGGGTGAATATCCTGTAGCCTACTGCCAGACCCAAACAAATTTTTATGGAGCAACAGGACTACTCAAGTAGCCACTTTTATGACAATAAACACCCAAAACCGAAAAATCCTTTTGTAACATAATTACTGAGAATATATAGAGAAAGTAACCATTTAATCCACAGCATGTGTTCTCAGCCACAAGAACTCAAAAGCTGACATCAGATGGGGTGTGGCTGGTCCAGGCCCTGAAAATGAATTCTGGCCTGTTGAAGTCAGACATTTCCCTGAACGGGTTTGGGATCTGGAAATACAGCAGATCTCACAGAGCCCAGGGCTGTTGACCTCCTGGGCATAGGGCAAGGCCCATCTGTTTACTTGCGTTTTGATTTTGGGAGCTGTGGTTGTGGTGGATGAGTTAAGGCTGTGGTTTATAGGGTGTCGCCAGTGATTTAATTTTAATATTTTTACCCTTACATCTTGTACATACTAAAGACTGAAAGCTGTGCGTAATTTGTCAGCTGAAAAATAAACATAAAAGAAAATAAGTGAACAGGGGGCAAAAATACAGATATTACCACCCTACTATCATACAGCATTTTCAAAACATAAATGATAAAGGCAAGCAACCGCAACCTATTTTAGAAATTATTTATAAAAATGAAAGCTGTTTTCTACAAGGAAAAAGATAACCATGGGTGTTAAATAAAACTGTTAAATAAAGCAGTTTTGAGATTTTTAGTTCTTGCTCATTAATCAGCGTGAAAGCACAAGCGGGAAGACTTCCTTATCCAAAACAAATAACTTTTCAAGTAAGTCTGCACCTCTAGTTTTGTAGAATACAACTAGTTTGTATCAATACACAAATCATCTACAGTTACATTTATGAAGTAAACCCTCTAAGAAGACTGTTTCTCTCACAATCTAAAGAAAACCATTTGACACCCCCAATTTAATTGATTATCTTAATGAAATTCACACATAAATATGAAATTCCACACTTTCCATTTTGTACAATGGCGAAAACACCGAGGACCTTCATATGTGCAACTGCTTAACAATATCACCTCACTGGTAAGACGATTCAGTACTCTAGATTAACCAACACTGGCTTGAGTTCAAAATGCCCTCAGTGTAGGCCTAGAGGCCTAAGCACTTACGTCCTCTTTGCAGAGGAAAAAGAAAAAAACAAAACACACAAAAAAAACCACACCTATGGTTAAGACCAAATTATTTCATTCACTTGATAACAGCCTGCTTCATGATAGAACATTTAAAACTCACTCAGTCTGTTCAAGTGCTTGTTTACCTTTCACAGGAGGCAGGGAAGTAATCCCCGAGGAACATATATATTTTTAAATGACCAGAACACTACTGCTATTCTATGCCTGATGCACCCTCTTCGGAATGAATGAACATCACGCATCCTGATTTGTTTTTCCCTTGGCCTGGGGAGAGTGAGCACACTGGTGTTTGCAGTCCCTTCCCTTTCTGTACACACAGAGGCTGCAGCTGTAGTAAACAACCACCAGCCAAAAGTTGCTAAGGTCAAGGTCTCAAATGCTACACCAGGACCAGTTTTCTCCCAAATGACATTCAGTTACTGAAAAAGAACTTTCTGGAGAAAAAAAATATATGTTAAGGGCCCACTGGCACAACAATTTTCATTCAATAAATAGTAATACAAAGCATTCCAAAATAAAGTTTAGCTGACCGAAGCTTCTTTTAAATATGCATCGTTAAGTAATAGATAAATAACTGAAGCAACTCAAAAATAAACAGAAATTCCTCAAGAATGTTCTGTGTATCTGACACAACTATATTAGTTACATGGTTTTGGTTCATAAATTTGAAACTTCCAAATTTCACCAGCTTCGGTATACTTCATAATAGTTATGAATTACAAGACAAGAATAATAAACTTCTCTCCTAAATGCATTACAAATTTCTGCCAATACTTCTATGCTCTAATTGCTCCCTCCCCAACTCAAAGAAGCTTACCATACTCAAGCTAGTCTCCAATCGATTGACCAGGCTGCAGCGATAAAGATACAACTTATGCAACTGAAATGTTTGCCCTTCACCATCCCATGTCTACTAAGCTTCCACAGTTAAACATCTTCTAGCCTAAAAGTATACCCCTTTATCGCAACCAATTTCTGCGTGGTTTTAAAGAATGTAAACAAAATGCGAATGAGGTCTACAAACAGCACAACCAGGCTTTTTTTTGGGGGGGGGGGCGGGGGGGGAGTCACTGTTTTTATTAAATGCCAATTCCAAAGAGCATTTGTTTCATGATGGAATACACCCACTCTTCCAGAGTGACCACTCCTATTCCCATCACAAGAGGCTCCCTTTTAAAAGACACCAAATTTATTTCAAAGCATTTACTTATCTAAACAACTCTCTCCTCCAGTAAGAAAAGGGCCTGGAGGCGTCTAGGTGGATTTGCACAATGACGTTATTTGATTGACAGATGTCTACTGAGGCCACTGGATGCACAGGCACCAAATGTAAATAGACCTGCTCACCTCCCTGGTGTGACCGGGAAACAGAGAATATTAAAGCTGATTTACAATAAAATATCCCAGTGCTCGGCCGAGAATTCTATTAGCCAGTGGGATTGCTTAAAACAATCCATACAGAACGATACTTAAACCATCTGTACTGTTAAATTAGAGAGCTGACGATATTAACCATACAAACTGTTTATCCAGATTACACATTCCGTTGTACTAACACTCTTTAACTCAACACAGTCAGTTTTTATCAGCTGAATTAAGGGTATTACTATTAAAGTATGCAAAACTCGAAGCGCAGGGTGAAGGGGGGCTGGGAAGCCGCAGGGCATATAACAAAGGAATTGGTACTTTTTCCAAGCGTTTGCCTCAAATGCACTTCGAAACAGAACTGTTGAGTGCACCCCACCCTTTTCCCCAAAGATAAAAGTTTTTCAAAGTTCTAATACGCAGCTCTCTACCCAACAAAAGCAGGATTGATTCTCCCCATAGGGGAGCATCTAACACGAACACCAACTAATGTCGCGGAGGTCAAGTCCGAGACCTGGGAGCGAGCTTCTGAGGCTAGAAAGGGCTCCCAGGCCAGCTCCGCGGGCTGCCCGGCTCGGGTGGACGTGCAAAGTTGCCCCTTGTCAACTCCGGCCGGCTCCCCCGTAATTGAAAATAACAGCCACGGGCCAGCCCCTGGCTACTTCCGCGGACCAGGCACTGTAGCAAGTGACAGTTACACATCATTACGACCAGAGACAATAATGAATGTAGCACCAGGACCACTATTCATGCCAGCAGTGTCATCTCCGCCTTAACCCCTTCCCCTCCACTCTCTCCAGCGCACACCCACAGCCCACACAGCCCCGGTGCGGCAGCTATTCACCGAACTCGCTCTCTTCCTGGGGGCAAACTACTTCCACAACCCCCCACCCCCGCCTCCCCGATTCAGCCCGGGTGTTTTATGTCCCATCCTTGGCAACCGTCAGGCAAACATTGCAACCAACAATTCCACCAGGGGTAGAAAAACATTTGCTTAATTCACGGTACTTGATAAGTTCTTTAAAAAAAAAAAAAAATTGGTGCGGGGGGGGGGGGTGGAGAGAGAAACCTCCTTCTTTCTTCTTCACATATCCGACCGACGCTACTTGCTTTGCAATAGCATCGCCCTCCCTCGGCCCCCTCCCGCTTCCCAACACTTTCCCCCTTTAAGAACACAGACCAACCAAAATGATTTAACTTGAGCAGATGACAGAAGGAAAATAAAACATGTTAAGAGAACACGGTCTGATTTGGGATGGCAAAAAAAAAAAAAAGGAGGGGGTTGTTTATTTTGATAAGAAACGGAATCGGCACAGACCTGAACAGAAGCTGCAGAGCAGGAGAAATTGTTTTCTTTCCCTCACACAGAGTCCCCCTCTCTCTCTCCCTTTCTCTCTCTCTCTCTCGCACACACACGCGCGCGCACACACTCACTCTCGCACACACACGGCGTCACCCGCGCACACTCACACGCACACTCGCACACGCACAGGCAGAGCCTCTCAGCTGCTCTCTGCAGTTCTCAGGAAATGAATGGGGGGCAACCCAGGGAACTGTTGTACTTGCAAATGACTTACCCGGATCACATGATGCGCTAAATGTAGGGTGGGCCGGTGGGTGGAGGCTGCCGAGACGCGAGCCCCGGTCTAGCGTGGGGAGCCTCGCCAGGCCCGCATCGAATTACCCCGGGGCCCAGCCGAGGGGGTTGCAAGACGCCGCTTCTCCTCCCTTGCAGCCCGCAGCTCAGGAAACCGGAGAGGCGTGGGGGGTGGGGTGGGGTGGGGTGAGGTGAGGTGGGGGGGGTGAAAACACCAAACCCCCAAACAAAAGAGCTCCGGGTCCTCCTCCCCAGAAACAAAGCCCCGCCGCTGCGGGCGAGCCCCGGGGTGGGGCCGAGGGCGGGGGCGGCGGCGGGGAGGGGCTCGCTCAGCAGGCGCTAAGTCGCTTTATTGCCATAAAATGGGGCCCCCGAGCCGCTCCGCCCGAGGATTAGGAGGCGGGCTCTGAGTGTGATGGTTGAAATCCCCTGTGGGAAACTAACCCCTCCCCGCTCGCAGAGGTAGAAGGCAACACCCACTGCCCGGCCCTCGCCTCGCCGCCCGGGCCGCCGGGCTGGGGGGTGGGTCCGCGGAGCCTCCACCCCGCCCCACCCCGCCCCACCCCTGCCCCCGCCCCCCGGCCTCGGCCGCGCTTCCCTTTCACCTGCACCACCTTGCTGCGGCACCCAAAATAACCTACACATGGCCAACGGAGCTTTGGGAGCCGCCGGCCGAGGGGGGCCCGCGGGGCCTCGCGGCGGGAGGAACCCCCGGATTGCAACTCGCCAGGCGAGGACTCGCGCTGAGCCGCGAGAAAGTCCCCTCTTTTGTGTCTGAGCGCGCAAGGCAGCCTTCGGGAGAGAATTCGGAGGCAAATCGAGCGCGCAGCCCGCCCGGCCCCCCGCCCCCTCCCCGCTCCGGCCCGGGTGGGGGCGTGCAGGGAGGGGGCCGGGCGCCCGAGCCGTCCCCGCGGCTCGCCCGCCAGCTAACTTGGAAAGGTGTGGGCGGAGCCGGCTCGAGCGGCCGGCCGAGGCTGCGGGCACGGCGGCGCGGCGGCTCCCGGGGACCGCCCCCGGGCGCCGGGCATCGCCCGGGTCGGGCAACAATGGGGTCCAAAGCAGGGGCAGCCGGGCGGGCGGTGCCCTCGGAGCCGGGGTACGCGCGGGGGTGGGGCGGGCCGGGGGCTGGGCGAGGAAGGGAGAGGGATCATTGTTTGGGTTCGGGAGCAGCGCACGTTGTGGGCGAAGCGGGGGGCGTCCTCCCTCCCAGTGCTTCACCTTGGGATGGATGGGGGCAGGGGAGACGCATGCCTCGCTCGGGAAACCCGGGAGAAGGGGTGCCTGCCCGCGCTAGTTATTCGGGAAAGCAGGCGAACTTGCAGGAGGGGTAGGAAGCTGGAGCTCCAGACCCCCGCCGAGGCCCCGAGGGCTCCTAGCCGCGGCGTAGGGGAGTCCAGCCCCCGGCCCTGCGCCCCAGGAGGGAGGCACGAGAAGCGGGCGACCGGGAGCGGAGCCCTAGCCGCTCTCCCCTGCGGCCCCTCCCTCCCCGCCCTCGCGCCTGGGGGAGCGGATCCGCGGGATTCTGGGGCGGGAGAGTGGAGGCAGCGGCGGGGCGGCCGTTCCCGCCGCGGCTCGGAGGGCGCGGGGTCAGCGCCGCGCCGGAGGGTCGGCGGGGGCAGGGAGGAGACGGGGCGGAAGCGGACGGGCGGGGTGCGAGGGTGGGCTGGCCGGGCGCTGCGGTCAGCGGTGGAGATGCGTGCGCCACTTTTCTTGCAAACCTAGGTGAGCGCGCTGGAGCTCCCGAGCCCGCAGGCACCCCTGCGCGGTGCCCCTGAGCCCGCCCCGCGCGGGAAACCGCCCCGGTGGTGGGAAGGCTGCGAAGGGGAAGTTTATGTTAGGGAGAGCAAGATTTGCAGTAATGTGGCATGAAGTGGGGTGGGAAGAGAAACAAGGGAGAGGCCGAGAAACAGGAAATGAGAGCAAAGGAACGACTTCTAGCCAGGAAAAGCCGTGCTCTACATTTTGTGTGGCATTTTCCAAACACTTCTAAAGGCCGGGTGTGCGTTATTAATGGAAACAAAGGCAGGGTACCGCCTGGTGTGGCCGCTGCCACCTGCCACACTCTACGTGAGGAATGATGGGAAAGGTGGTCCCGCCTGGACGCTGAGTCGACAGCAGCCCACTTCCAGTCCACACGGGATGAGTCAGTGGGCCTGACTCTTAGACATACAACAGGACTGCGAGGAGGGATCTGCCCGGCTCTTAGGGTTCCGGAGAAGAACAAATGAGATAAGTGTAACAGTGTCTTAAAATCGTGGACCACTCCTTAAGTGAAGTCATCTGAGAAGAGGAAAGCTGTAGGGAGAGCAGGAAGGCGAGGGATGCCCACGGCTGAAGACGTGGGTGGGGCAGGAATCAGGAACCCTGGAGCAAAATGGGGCGGGCACGCAGAAGGGCGGTAGCAGGGTGGAGTCTCTTTTGGGGGGTGGGGGGGAAGGGGCTCCGGACCCCATCCCCTGGGCTAATCAGGTTAAACAGCCCTTTACACTGCACTACATCTGGATGAAACATGAAAAGACAAGTTTGAAAAATGGTAGAACATTGACAAATGTACAATGTTTAAATGAAAAACTTGCCTCTACTAGAAACACTGTGAAGTTTCCCTGTAGGTGGGGCAGAGAGTGAAGGAAGTGAGTTTAACTGTAAGAGTGAAGGATGCTGTAAGAAATTATGTCATCGTGGCACTTCTTGTACTAACAGCTCTTTCTCAGAGCTGAGTAGCGGACTGACCATAAATATGTTCTGTAGCCAGCGCTTTTCTGCACGTGTAGAAGCATTCCAAGCTGCACTCCCTCCTTTTGGCAACAGCCACAGGCATGTTAATAGAATGACAAAAGATAGAAAAAGTACAAGACTCCATTCCAGAGAGATAAGGAAATTAGGGGAAAGTCAAGGTTAATATCCAGACTCTGGGTAATGTGGCTGAAAAAATGAACTACATCAAGTTCGTTAGGGGAAAAAATATTTGCAGATTTTTTTTTTTTATAATTGTTGACAGATAAAGGATAGAAATGTTTGATTAAGGCAATTCTCCAGATATAAAGAGGCAAGGGAAAAGATAGCAGAAGATCAAAACCAAAGAATGAAGAAGGTGGTCATCACTGGGAGTTAGGATACTGGAGTAAATGTGTGTGTTTGTGTACAAGCATACATTTCCAATTCAGTTCATGTAATTCATTCCCTGTATAGAACTTAGGGTAAAACAAACTAAGGTGTGAACAGAAGGAGAGAAGTTAGGAAAATAGCATACATAGCTTAGCAAAAATATGTGCATATCTTTACATGTAGTCCCTTACCCTCCACTTCCCTGTGTGTGCAAGAATATGAAAAATCAGGAAATGTAAACATGGCAAAATTAATTTACCAGGAATGTATAATTCTGGCCACACAAAAAAAATTTTGAAATCACAAAATCGTAAAATGTCAATGTTGAGGGTCTCCTGGCTGGCTCAGTGTGGAACCTGCTTAGGATTCTCTCTCTCTCTGCCCATCTCTGCTCTCTCTTTAAATACATACATACATACACACACACAAACAAACTCTAAAAAAAAAAGAAAAAGTGTTGAAAGTATCTTTCAAATCCCATCTTTTATCGTATTTCAGTTCTGTTTAAACCCAGGATAATTTGGGTCAAAGATGACTCATTTCCCCAAATTCATATACTTCTATTTTACTTGGTGTTCACTGTCGCAAATGCTAAAAGAAGAATGAATTAACGAGGAGGACGGAGGTAGGTATTCGGAGTTTCTTAACCGTGGTATTCTACCTAACATCTTATCCTAGAAAAGAGAAGAACACACACAAGCACCCCTCAAAGCAGATCATCTATCTCATTCAATGTACATGATAAGGCACAACTTGCAACTAGAGATTTTAAGTTGCTAATGTCAAAATAAACGTTACCTACCTGCAACTTTTTGTCAGATCTTACTTCCACTTCACCAGTGGTGATACATTTTGAAAAATTAGTGTCAGTGGTAGAAAACTCTTTTACAATATTAAGAGTATTACTTGCACCACACCCTGATTTCTCTAAGGTAAAGACTCTCTTCAGTATCTATGTATATTTAAAGTTCTTAAGCCTTAGGATTAGCGATGCCAAAGATTGCATGGATGATTTAACACGAATGTAATTCCAGGCAGGGATGGGGGAAAATGGGAGTCCATTTTCAGAAGTAAAAGCTGTGTTGAAAGATTAGAGCTGATTCAAAGTGAAAATAAAAGTGATTTCCAAAGCTTTCATATATTTTAAAATACAGTCCTAGGGCCAGAAGTGAATATGTATTGCTAGGTTTCAATGCCCTTTTTTTTCTTCATGTGTTCTATTTTGGCAATAATGTTCAGCAAAGGGGAATTTTCCTGTTTAAGTCTGAGAAAGGCATGTAAGAGGACTTACTATGAATGCAAACAGCTGGTGATATTATGTGATTACATGGTAAACAGCATGTTTTGATTTGTGTGAGGAGCCGTCTGGCAATTAGAGGAAAATGACATTTTATAACTTTGTTTTGTTGCAGTCAATACGGTTTTTGGTCCTTCTAGCTTGATCATCACTCCCTCGGATGTTGTCTCTTTTCCGCAGTCAAGTCTCCTTCAGGGCTACCACCACGCGCCTCCCCATCGTGCACTTCTGAACCTCTGGCCTCCTTCCCTCAGCTCCATTCCACCTCGCCTCCAGCAAATCCTTAATTATGGCACATCTATAGTTAAAAACCCAAAGTGACACAAATTAGTGTCAAAACAACACCATGACATTTAAGGGCCCCACTTCGGTTCTCATATATCTCAGACTTGTAACCTTCTACCCAGGTGAACACCTTGCCATGCGCCATCCATCCTGGCTGCCTTTACTAGTTGGCTCAGTGCCCCCACCCCCATTGTCTGCTCTGGAATCTTCCCAAAATGATTCCATGACGCCCTGCACACATTTTATATATCCCACCTCTTCATCAAAAAATTATCTTTCCATTCTTGAAGCTTCTGTTAACGTAATGGAAAGAGTGCCTTTCTGATTCTCCATTTTTTCTGCCCATGTAAATAATATTTCCCATACTTTGAAGGATTAACACTTACTGGATCCTTACTTGGGCCAGTGTGAAATATATTGGCCCAAGTAGGCATCCAGCAAATGTTAATTCCCTCACTTACTCTTTAGGTACTTACACTTTTCTGCTTTCATTAAATATTGTTGGCTCCCCTAGACAGGTAACCATCTGAGAAAAGGGCTGTAAGTTAGCCATTTATTTAGCCTTCCTTTTACCCCTCACACTATTTTGCACATAGTGGGTGATTAGTGAAATGTTTGTTGAACTAATTAAAAAATAAATAGAATTAGAATGACCTACATTAAAACATTATAGACCTGAAAACCTGAGTTTCCATTTGGGTGCACATATTAAAAATAATAAGCAAAACTCTGAAATGTGTTGACAAACACCTTTTGAACATGGATCCAGGCAACATTCCTCAAGTAATTTTCCCTTAAATTAGAAGTTTTTACATACAGAAATGTACCAAATTTGGAACATATTTACCTAATTGCATTGTCCCTCTCATATTTATTCAATTATACTACTTTTCACTCTCCTTTGAGTGGAATTGTATTAAATAAAATTTTAATTTTTCATAACCAGAGGGAAAATTCATAGCAAATTTGTTTTTAAAAATAGCACTTTGCAAGTTTTTAGACTGCAAATGTTGGAGATATAATGTGGTAAATAGAGATAGTTTGCATTTTTTAAATATAGCAAATCGAGGCATATCAGATTTGAACTATAGCTATCCTTGCCTTTTTATTTTTTATAAGTAAAAATTACGCCACCATGGAAATAATTCAATTCATCTACAGTGTACATAGTTTACAGAATACTTTAATTTCATACTATATACAAGACACTAGCCTCAGTATTATAAGTATATGAAGATGAGCTTAGATAAAAGCAATGAATAATTATAATATGAAGTACAATTATAATACTCTGGATGAAGTTATATCTGTTAGGAAACATTAAGAAGACTGTGGGGAAAGACGTGGAGGTTAAAAATTTCTTCAAAAGATAATTTTATTTTTAATATGAACTATGTCATGTGTGTAAAGTAATATACAACATACGTAGGTTAAGGTATGCTCCTGTGGCCTTTTCTTGGCTTAACTATAGAATATTTCCAATACTCTAAGCCCCCCATTCTGGTCAACCCAGTCATATCCCTCTCCTATTCTTACAGGAATAACTATGTCTTTCTGACCTGGGATTTATTTTATTGCAATTTTTTAGACATATTTTTTATTTTGACAAAGTATTCATAATCATTTTTCCTAGTAGTGAATTGCTATTATTTAACTTATCACCACATTAGGATTTTCTCCAAATTTTTGCAATCATACTTACATTATAGTGAACGTCTTAGCTTCTTTAAAAAAATTTTTTTTTCGGAAGTGTCCTCTGTTGTGTTACCAAAGCAAAGATGATGAATTTGTTTTTACTGTTCTAGAAACATTTCACCAGATTATTTTTCAAAATTATTCTACCAACTTACCAGGACACCATAATATATGAGAGTACCATCTTCCCTGCGTTCTGGCTAACTGGGTGGTGTTCTGGTTAGTTGGGTGGTACTCTGAAATAAAAAACTTTAAATTGAAAACAAGAATGGCTTGAATTTTAGTTCCCTGATTCGTAGAAATTGAACTTGACAACAGTGGGTAGAAGTCTGGGGCTGAATCAATTTCTCTTGCCACAGCTTGGCTGAGATGAGTCTGACTACAATAGGAAATGAACGTTACAACAGCTGCAAAAGACATTACAAATTCAAACTAAAATGCAACAACTTGTTATTTTGGGAAAGGGGTGCACCCTGGGAAGGAAAATGGGAAGCTCTGTCTCATATTTCAAGCCTTGATAAGAAGGAAAAAGAAAAGGGTCTTAAAAGGATGGAATTCAGGAATATTAGCTTGTTTACAGTTTTGATAAATTTGGAAGTCACGGAAATAGAAAATCCATTCTATCAAATTTGAAAGTAAAATGGTATATTAGAGAACTGATAAAAAAGAATACAGAGAAAAAATTAAAACCTAGTCAGAAACTTGGGAATAAAAGAACAAGAAATGAAAATACAGGGAAAGGAGATAGGAAAGGAAGTTGAAGATCAGCACTGATTAGTATTGCTTTACTTTAATTGGCAAACAACAGAAAACCCAACTAATGGCTGCTTAAGATATATATTTTTTGCCCTGTCTCCTCCCCAACCCCTCCTTCAACAAAACAAAAAGCCCAAAGGGAGGCAGCCACAGTTGGAGGCCGTGCAGGTGATCTTTGGTGCCCCAAGACTCCAAGTTCATTTTGTTTTCCTGCTCCCCGAGCTCATTTTGTTTTCCTGCTCCCCTTCTTAAAGCATAATTTCTTTTTCTCACCACAGCAGGAAGAAGGAAAAAAATCTCAAAGTTAAGGCCAAGTCTGTTCCTTTTAGAAAGTTTTCCAGAAGCCTCACCTACCATTACCATGTGCTTATATTTCATTGGCCATTATTGGGTCACATGGTCTCATGAAAATCAATTACAGGAAAGTAGACGTGGATTAGGGCACCTCAGATGGAATTTGGGCCAGTCAACTGACAGTGTGTGCCTTTTTGCTATGTAACTGTTTAGAATGTTCCAGTCCTAAGATGAAAACCATTATGTTGCTGAGGCTCTCTATGGACTTCTTGGTGGCAGACAGCTAAAAGAAAAACATGCCATTAAGCTTATGAGTTATTGACACCATCATTGGAAACACATCAATTCATAAACTTAGAAAAAAAAAGATTTGACGATGTTCCTTTACATGAACTTTTCCACACAATGTGATTTTAAAAAGTCATCGAAGTGCACAAACCATAATGTAGTTATTTCAGATTAATCCATGTGTGATTTACCTAAGGCAAAACGTGAATCCCAGCTTAGCTTCGCCCAGTTGCATAGTCTGGTTATGGCTCATCTTTCTACTCCATCGATGTGCATCGAGAAATGAACATTAATTTTTAAAAGTTGAATAAACAAGCCATAATTAGAAAGGTAAACACCAACTGCGTTTGTATTTCACACTCAAATATTACTGAGTCATCGGTGTAAGGGTTTCCACCTGTGAACCGGAAGTCCTCAACTGATTCTGGGTCTCATCACTGACCCTTGAGTGACTCTTGATGGTTTGGCTCATTTTCTTGCTTGCAGTTTTCCTCCCTGTGCAACTGGCAGGGCACCTTTTTTACAAGGACATGAAGAACTAATGAGGTCGTTACATACCTTCACCTAGAAGGCTGTAAGCTCTAGATTTGGCAAGAATGTGTCTGACCACTCTTCAGTTGTCTCCCCAGGGCTTCAGTCAGCACCCAACACCCAAGTCCTCAAAAAAAATTTTTTTAATATTTATTTATTTACTTATTTATTTATTTAGAGAGAATGAGTGGGGGAGGGGCCGAGAGAAAGGAAGAGAGAGAGAATCCCAAGCAGGCTCCCCACTGTCAACAGTCAGCCCAACTCAGGGGCTGGATCTCACCAACCCCTGAGATCATGACCTGAGCTGAGCTGAAACCAAGAGCTGGAAGTTCAACCAACCCAGCCTCCCAGGCGCCCTCCCTCAAAAATTTTTGAAGGAAAAATGAAAGCAACTTCCAAATTGCTTAGTCCACACCCACACATAGTGGGTACCCTATAATTACTCATTTTCCTTTTATATTAGCTTTGTTAGTTTCTTGGCTGCTTTAATGCAAATAACTTATTGTTTACTATCAAAATACACCTACTAGAATAATAGGGCTGTTTGTAAAGGAAAATAATCTGGAGGAATGTATAAAATTTTTATACATTAGTTCAATAAAATGAATCTAGTCAACCCAATTAGCAAAGATTAGTATCTTCCTAGATTTGACATACATCTGTTTTAATTGACCTATCTTGCAAGTTAGAATAAATATAAAGTTCAAATAACTTAAACCGTGTGACTTAAAACAATTTTATTCTTTAAAAAAAAGACTCTTAACTAAAGAACTTTCCTTCTTTCCTTCCTCCCTTCCTCCTCCTTTTCCTCTCTCTCTCTGTGTAAGACAGGGACAAACTGTGCATAACTTACCCAGGAAGACTTAGGATCTTTCAGTTCTGTATTTTTAGCTAGTTTACAAATTAGCTTTTTGCAGCTTTAAGGCGATATCCAAATAACACTTCCATTCTTAATTTCAGATACAAATGGCCATGGCAAACGAAGGAACACAACAAACAAAAGCCTTCCTCAAAACAATACTAAACATCACTACCTCTGGTTCCAACTGGCATTTATTAACCCTTTACTGTGGGCTACACACTGCTCAAATCACACTGCAGACAGTTTCCTTTTTTTTTTTTTTTTTTTTTTCACAAGAATCCTATGAACTATTGTTTCTACCTCCTCAGGGTGGGCCTTGCCAAACTGCTACAAGCTACAAGCCCCACAGTACTCTTGATCCTCCTTCTGCTTCAACTTTCTCTGTACAGCACTTACCACCACCTAATATTGTATATTTTGCTTTATTGTTGTTGCCTACTTCTGTCTCTCCCTCTGCAGCCTCCCTCCACTAGAGTGGGAGCTCCAAAGGGCACAGGAGTTTTCTCTTGTGTTCGCTGCCGCAGCCCTGGCATGGAGTATGCACCCACTAAATATTGGAAAGGAATACGCTTCTCATACCAAAGACGAGGATTCTGAGGCATCTGATGCTTTAAGATCATTTTATCTTCAAACCAACACTTAAAAGGATTTTTTACAATCTGTTATTAATTGTTATGCTATAAATCATTTCCATGTATCTCATTAGCATGAAAGGGATGAATAACCTCGGCAGACCCAGCAGGCGAATGGGTCTCAGGAACTCAACTGGTTGTTGTGAAGTTCATGAGAAGAGAGAGAGAGAGAGCGTCTTTGAAAATGAGCATGAAACCAAGGCAAAGAAAATTGAATTGACGGCCAGTGGCTATTGCTACTATATCTACACATTCATAGATTATTTGTATTTACACAAATTACTGATTCTTGAACTAAAATACAGTGTCTCACCTTCATATTTCTTTCACACCAATCACTGCATATTTGTCGTACATAAGGAATTCTTTAGTCTCAGAAGCTAAGCAGCGTAACGTGGGGAAATAAATGTATGGCTGAACACTGTCTATATTTTAACTACCGAGAGAGAAAAATTAGATGGAATCATAATATTTTCATCCTCACATTACGCCTGGTACTTTTATGCCTAAGTATTAAGATGATAGGTGCTATAGAAAGGGTAAATAAATACAACAGAGGAAGTCCATTTAGTTATTTTAGAGCTGTTGTATTGAAATACTGCCTTGTTTACAATTTTCAACTCCACAAATCCTCATCAATTATTAAATATTTTCCTCATTGAATTAAGCAGGGCGACTGTATTTTCTCAGGAGAAAACATCAGGTGAAGCATAAGGCTTACTTTTAACATATAAAAATGTTCCTGCATGAATGAAACTCTATAGCTTTGTTACACTACCCCTCCCTCCCCCACCCTCCGCAGAAAGTACATATTTTAGTTATTACAGAAAATGACAAAGAATTCAAATCCTGAATTTTAAAGGGTTTAATTTTTTTTCATTGTTTTGAAACCAGAAGCAGTTCTTTCCTATTGCAATGGCAAAATAAAATATTTCGTAGAACTTAACCACTGCTTCTCAGGCATTGTGCTTGGTACTGTCTTGGCCGACTCCAGAGAGGTTACAATACAGGCAAAAGTCAAGGAGGGGAAGTGACTATCACCTCTTACAGGGCAAAATGCTATGTGGTCCTTCACCATCAAACATTTGATTATTTTTCAACGGGATGATTATATTAACACATCATTTATTCATTTATCAAAAGTACTCATTAAAAAGTTTGGTTGAGTAGTGTTTTATAAGGATACAATTTGCTATTAGCATGCTTCTTTGTTTCATTATGAGTTATGCTCATTGTTTATATGGCTTTTTGCCTGCTAGAACTGTTATCCACATGCATGAGTTCACTGGGCAGCCCCCTAGACAAGAAACATATGGCGGGGTCTGCTGAGAAAATCTAGACGCACACCACACGTAATTCTATCTCTTTTTGTGCACGTGTATTGACTTGTGTCCATTCGTGCATATCTACATCTGGGACCCGCACTTCTTACTAATAAAAATATTTATATAATTTAACCCCCAAAATACTTACAAATATCACTTTTATTTACTAACATGTAATCAAGCAGCAAAGAAATATTTTGCCATTTTATCTAGAAGCATCAAAGTTAGAAAGGAGATAGACAACTCTCTACGGATTTGGCAATAAACCCTAGACTTGAGGTTTTTAGTTCTTATTTCTGAACCTCATCTTGGATCAGGTTCCAAGGTTAAGAGCAGACATATTCAAGCACATTTTAAACCTATATGCAAAAGTATTTCTTATTCTTAGCATCACAAAGTCTAAGCATTATCTTATTACAATATGCAAGCAAGTTAATTCTTTGACATTTCAAATCTAAAGGAAAGTTTTATGTAACTCAAACATGTTTGTTTCGTTTTTTTAAAAAATGGTGTCATTATTTTGGAATTTTGTCAAGGTAGATTTCTTTCAAAATTGGTAGGGCCCTATCTTAGAGTGAGCATAAAGCAGGTACTTAAAGGACATTAATGGCTAGCAAAGCACATCTAAGTTAAAGAGAGGAAAGGTTTAAATGGTCAGAGACCTTTGAATAAAAAAGAACATTAAACGCACATCTTAACCATAGTTATAAATATGTCAGAAACAGGCTTTCCTGCCTGCTCTGTGAGTGGAATGATTGTGCCATGTTGTTGACCTTTACTAAGTCAGTTAACCCTTTAGTAACCTTTATTTTCCCATTAGGAGCAATCCCTGCTTGTAAAGGAAATGCTGAACCACAAATCTAAAATAATATTATTTTATTACTATTATTATCCCCAACAGAAAAGTCATTTCTTTCTGCAATAATGCTGCAAGAGTTGAATACAGGTCTGATGTAGCCTGTTGTCAGAATCCCGGGGAGAACACAGATTAAGAATATTGGTGACGAGAAATGAGTTAGCTTCGTACTTTTAAGAACCAAATCTATCTGTATTATGTGTTCTCTTTTAAAAACATTCTTAACTTAATTTCTTTTGCCACATCGTTAATAGAGAACCAATGCTGCTGCTTTACAATTTCAGAGGACTTTTAATTTAGAGAAGTGCTCCCTATCAGTTACTGCCTTCTCGTGTTACAGTACGCATGTAAAAAATCAATGTGCTAAGTGCTTGATGTGTTTTATCTCATTTATTCCTCCCAATAGCCTGTGAGGGAGGGGATATCTTCTCTATTTTACAAAGAAGAAAACTGAGATCCGTAGACGTTAACTTGTTTCCAAGGTGACAAGGCTAGTAGGAAATGAAGCTGAGATTTGCTTTTACATAGATGTCCTTCGGGTAAGTACTCTTAATCACTGTGCATTCTGTACCCACAATGGGTGAAGGAAACCTGTTTGTGGAAATGTAGATACTTGCCAGGATCTCCCAGTCTGTGCATGGCAGATTTGAGTTCCTGGATCTTAGCACACTGTTCTTCCCGTTAGACTGAATTATTATGGAAGGTGTTTTATACCCCCATTCTGGCCCATGAAGGAGGAACTTCAAAAAAAGATTAGTGAGCTCTTTCCTATTTACCTAGAGTCTTAAGTTGTGCATCTAGTTTCGGTTGTTGCCCCTTGTAAATGGAATAGTGATGATTTCAAGAGCTTCTCCAGGGCACTGGTGATGGCCTTTGACGATGCTGTAGTTGTGGCAGTGATTTTCCAGCTGGAGTCCATGGAACAGTGTTCTGGAAGAGGCTAATAGGTATTGCTGCCCTAAGAGTTCTGTGCTCTCAAACATTTGGAAAAAACTTGGTTATACAACAGTAGACATTTCTTTGAAGAGGATGCTATAGCAGCTGTTTTTTCAACAGCTGTTTAGCTGTTAATTGACACTATGATTGTAAAAGACAGAGTCAACATAGTATAGAATAGGTCCCCCAAATATTTACCCAGTTTTCAAACACATCTTTTGATAATCTGGGAATATTTTTCTCAAGGAATGTGAGTCCCCAAATGCTATTTTGGGGTGTAAGTACTGCCCAACAACCTTGGGACATATCCTGACCCCATTGACCTTTTTTTTTTTTTTTTAATGTTTACTTATTTTATTTATTTATTTATTTATTTATTTATTTATTTTTGAGAGAGAGAGACATAGAGCGAGAGCAGGGAAGGGCAGAGAGAAGAGGGAGACACAGAATCCAAAGCAGGATCCAGGCTCTGAGCTGTCAGCACAGAGCCCATCCAGAGCCTCGAACCCATGAACCCTGAGATCATGACCTGAGATGAAGTCAGACGCTTAACTGACTGAGCCACCCAGATGCCCCCCAGTGACTTTTTTATACCTGTCTCACCTCAAACTTCCAAACCTCATCTTCCATCCTCACTGTCCAGTGATAGCCTTGCTTTTTATTTTCATGAGAGAAAAGAAGCCCTCAAGAGTGGATTTTCCACATATGTTTTCACACCCCAGTTACCCATTTCTTACAGCTCCACCTTCCTTCGTGATGCCATGAATAGACTGTCGATTCTCCCATGTAAAGGCAACTCCTCCATCCAGCATTCCACCCCTTATCTTTCACCCCATCATATAGACTGCTCCAATAATTGTCTCCTCAATTCTGCATCACCAGATTTTCCTTTTCTGCTCAATTGTTCAGCACACAACATCCTGACATTTGCCAAGTCTTAGGAAAAAATTCAAAAATCTTTCTCCTGACCACACAGTCTCCTCCAGCTCCCGCCCCATTTCTCTATTCTTCACGATAACGAAAGTCTGCCAAGAAGTTCTCTAGTTTTTTTGTACTCTGACTTCTCCTGTACTTTCTTGGGTCCAATTCAGTTTCATCCCTACCACTCTACTCGAACTACGTATGTGAAGGTCAACAAAAATTAAATCGAGCGTGTAAACACACCTAGTGGCAAATGTTCAGTCTTCATCATCTTGACCTATCAGCAGAACTTGGTCCAGATAGGTCAAGAAGGTGAAGTTTAACACTAATATTAACTGATAAAGAGATAGTTTAGCACCGTCTTCTCCTTGAAACATTCTCTCCCCTTGCCTTCCAGAACGCCATATTCTCTCATTCTTTTCTTTCCCCTCTCCTTTTTCCAATATTGGAGTGCTTATGTTCGCTGTTGGATCTCCTAATTATCTCTCCTACTCCCTTAGAGATCTCATCTGGTCTTCTGGCTTAAATGCCATCAATGATGCTATTAATATCCTGATAGCTCTCAAATGTGTATATTAAGGGGCCCCTAACTTCAGATTGATATAGTCCACATTCTACTCTATAGCTAAACTCATATGCATATGGACAATTAAAATTACACTGTATAAAACTGAGCCCCAGACCCTAGCCCTAAATCTATTCCTTTTCATCTTCTCCATGTCAGTCAATAACAATCACTTCCTTCCCCTCACTGTTAGGGTAAAAATCTTAGTATCATTTCTCAGAGTTGGCATGTGGTCAGTCAGCAAGTGCAATCAACTCTACTTTCAAATTAGATGCAGAGTCTGCTATTCTCTCACCACCTCCCCTGGTACGACTCTTCCTCTTTTACCCGGATTATTGCAGAATCCTCCGGCATCGACTCCCCACTTCCATCTTCCCCTCCTTACAGACGTTTCTCAGGATACTGTCCAGAAAGAACGTCTTAAAACCTAAGTCAGATCTGACCTCCTCCCTCCTCAGCTCAATGCTCCCACAATGGTGTCCCACTCACTCTTTATAAGCAAAGTCTTTGCAAAGACTGCCAGAGTGTGTCAAGGTTACCTGCTACCTCTCCACATCCCATCTCTCACTCTTCTCCCTCCCAGTTTTCACCCACTCTGGCCTCCTTGCTGCTCCTGAACACACGAGGCCATCCTGCCCCACAGCTATACACTTGCTACTCCCTCTGCTTCAAGGGGTTGGCGCTTAGATCAACACCTGTGCATGTCCTCGCCCCTGGTTGTCTGCTCACCCAGTCAGTCAGAACTTCCCTTTTGAAACCTTTTCAAAAATAGCAACTTCTTCCCTACATTGTCCTAAATCTGTTCCCTGGTTTATTTTTCTCCGTATATCAGCATCAACAGTTAACATAATTTATTTTTTTTTTCTTTTTTTACATTCCATCTCCCCCCAGCTAGGTTGTCATCTCAGTAAGGACAGATCTTTTTGTCTGTTTTATTTGCTAATGTACACACAATGCCTAGAAGAGTGCCTGGAATATAGCTGGCACTCCAGAACTATCTACTGAATTCATTATTAAATGAATCAAAGAATACCTCTCTACTATATGGTGAAAGAATTCTTCCTACCCAAATATCATCATGCATGAAAAGGCTAACACTCATACATTGAGCATTGGCGTTTTTAACAAGAAAACTTTGTTTCTATGAATCAAAAAACAAGATTCCTAGTAGCATCATTAATCAGTTATAATAAAATAGTACTGCTTGTCCCCAATTACTAATTTCAGGATCTATAACAGGTGATGAGTCTATTCACAGTTATATGAATATAAACTCATTTAGGCATTTTACAAGTGTAGATAGGGACTTTAGTTTAGGGTCTGAGGGAAGACCAAAGACCGAAGATTAGTAGCTCTAAAAACTAGATCTTGAGAGCATGAAAAAAGTGGTACTCTGGGGCATTTTCATATCACCATTTACATTTAAAATTATAATTCCAACTAGGTAAAAATAAAATGTGATTAGGCATTTACGGTCAATAGACAAAGCTCCCCCAAACTAAGAAGGATCCTCAAATGTTGGAAAAAGTCAAAGGAAACAGTAAGAAATCCTGACCAGGAAATGATTGAAGCTTATAAACACACGATTCGGGAAGTAGATTTGACAGAAGTAACCTACCTCTGGTGAGTCTTAGATTCATTATGGCAATGGCGTGAAAAACAAAGATAGCTCTTTACACGCTAAGAAAATGAACCAACCAAAAATATTAGGAATAAAAAATTATCTGTAATTAATTTGCAATGCTATAAAAATGCACGCTGAAAGGAAAAGGATGAGGTAATAAATACAAAGTAAAGAGTGGTGACACCCCCAGGAAATAAAAACAGGCAGTTCATAATAGATGAGTGTTTCATTTTTGACAGTATTTTCCAAGAAAGAGGGTGGCCTGACTTTGGAATATAAATAGATGCTCTGGTACAGTCCTTTAATGGAGAGAAAAGCAGTCCACTGGACTCCTACAATGTGATGAAAATAGCTTGCAAGACCACCCAACACATTTACTCTAATCCTGGACTTCCCAAGCCATTTTTAAAAATTTGGTTTCTCAATACAGGCTGGTTAGCAGGAATATTAAGCTAAGTTTCTCATTATTAATTATTTAAATGCCATCCTACTACAAATAATTCATGTGTGACTTGGGGCCAGATAAGCTTGTTTTCCTTTCCAGGCAAAATGATTAACTAAATAAATTTTTCTAGAATGCTCCTTTCTCAAACATCCGTCTTTTACTCCACCACATTCCCATACTTGTATTACCTCCCTAAGAACCAAAGATTTTATTTGTCAGTACTTTTGTGCCACCTGATAAACTAACGGGACAGTTTAAAGATGTTTGCTTTTATGGAGGGTTCTTAAGAATACAAGTTGATAAAACCAAAGCATAAAGTGCAGATAAAAATGGGAAAGATGTAATAATACAAGAGTAATTAGTAGCTGTCATTTATTACATGTTTGCTCTATACCTGTTACTCTTAATGTATATATTGGGCTTAATTTCACAGAGTCACAAAATCTGGGTATTAAAGATGAAAATGCTTTTTCCCCCCATGATAACTGAAACTACTTAAGAATTTCCAGTCTCTCTGATGGTGGAAATTTTTGTATTGTCAATTCAAGTCTACTTAGTAAATTCCTGAACTCACTGTGGTCAATTTAAGGTTTCAAATCAATTTGTGATTCTCCCTCAATTTTTATTTGAAGCCAGGAGTTGAACTAAGACCCTGGTCAGAAAGGGTTTCAAGGAGGGGCTGGTAAAAATATCGTTTCTGCCTGGGTATAGGTCATCTGATCCAGGTGTTATCCTCTGTGCTCCCACGGTCCAGCAATTTATAGCTGGTCATGCCTGAACTTGAATTACTGGCCCATACACTGTTGAGTTCATACCCTTCCAATGGCCTCGGGTTGTCAGACCATGCTTTCTTCATCTTCTTTGTTCTAAACACGAAGTCTCCTTTAATACACTTGTCCTCTCAGCGCAAGCCCCCACCCTCACACTCAACGCCACACTCAGGTCAAAAACTCAAGAGCTCAGAGACCTGTATTCAGCTTTGTTAGTTAACAGCATTTGGGTCAATGTTGGGTTTAAAACTTTCAAAGTGTTATGGGCTTTACCTGGGGAAGCCAAGCTATTGCCCTTTTGTTCTAGAATCCCCCTGAACCTTTGCCCACTGTCCTGGGTTTGCAGACATGACCCTTGTCAATTTACTTTCCTGCTTGCCTACCCTGGATTTTTAAACTCCTTTCAAACTAAAATGAAATGGTGACTTTGTTGTTGTTCTAAATTGGATCTGAACCCCTCCTGAAGCAATAAATATTATTTATTCAGTAAATAGACTCTTGAAAACATTAAGAACTTAAGAATGACTGCAAAAATAAACTGAATTGGTTAATTTTCAAAAACATTATCTTCTTTCTTTTATCCCCCTAATAAATATTTGCATCCCTAGGGGGGAAAATATTTGTCCAAGAGTATCATAGCTACGTCCCTGTTCAAATTTTGTTTACCCATAACTTACTTCCCAGAGTTTCTGAGATTATGGAGTTACATGGGGATCATGAGTGAAGTTGTCACTTGTTTCTATTATGGGATCATCACTGCTCTCCCAAAGATTTCTCTGTGCTCACTTTCCCCTCCTAGGTAGATTATACTACAGAAGAAGCCAGCTTGAAATTGGGATAACTAAGGGTAGGCAAATGTCTTTGCTTACGATTGGAGGAGATGATGTATGGAATCCCAGTCTAAATCTTCTGGGATGTCCACTGGATCCCAAGAATAGTAACTGTCCATTAAACTGTGTCCTGGCAGCCTGGCTAAAGAGATGATAGGTATTGATCAGTCCTTGGCTCTTACAACATCATGGTGCTCTTTACTCTGCAGAGTCTCAAGGTCCTCCCTGGTCTATTTACCTTCTCCAATGGAAGGTGTGGGTTCTCCTCACAGCATGAATATGGGATCTTGTTTCATCTTCCAAAGTCAAACTCTTTAAATACACTGCCGCTGCCACTTTTACGGCCGAAGTTGGTACCCCTAGAATTGGCCTCCAAGAATAGGAGATTTATTTCTTTGGCATCTCAGAGTCAGAGCTGATGGCCCTAAATATAACTTCCTATGCCGTTCCCCTTGTTTTTCTCTGCTGACTATCAATATCATCTCAGTGAAATTAATATCACAGTTTGGGGTTCCACACTTTGGCTTTCTGCAAACAGTTCTCTCATAGCATCATGGTTCTGACTTGCTCCCATTCTTATCTAAGGTTTGAATTAGTTCATGGTGCAAGTATGCCTTGCATGAGTGTTCCTTGGAATTTCAGGCAAGGCCCCACATGCAGCAGATTTAAAATTTTGCAGTCACTAACCTATGTGTATAAAATTCTAATAGTGTTTATTTCTCTACAAGTGAAATTAACTCAGTCTGTACCTCCCATTTTGGAGATGGCAAAAACAGAATCTGAGTAATTCAAGATGAGTCAGTCATTTACAACTTAGGTCTGGCCAAATCAAGTTAAATATTCAGTCAGTTTTAAATTCATGTTCTCTCCTTCCTTCTCTTTTGGGATAATCTGTGTTGGGAGGAAAGCTGTTGCTTTTGCATTATCCTGTCATTGGGGAGGGGTGTTCGATGCCTTCTGAACTTGCTGGCCTCCAGTGACGTGTAGCTCACCTGAGTCATCTCTGCTGTAGTGCCCTGGCATCAGTTACTGATGTCTGTGGCCTCTAGTCTCAGAGTCTGCACATTCTTGCTTCTCTCTTGTTTGTGCCACGTCTTTGCATATGGGAACAATTTGCATAGATAACTTCCTCAGCGTTTCTTTCCCATTTGGCAGGTGGTATGTTGGAGACCCCTGCTCCAGAACAGATCTTCCCAAGTCAGATCTTGGGAACTTAAACTGTAGTCCTGTCTTCTCTGAGAGTCTCCCTCAAATAGAAGGTTTCTGCTGCTATTTCTACTCAGAATTTAGTTTCCAAACTAGGACAGATTTCTGGGCACTTCTCAGAGGCCTCTGTGTGAGCTAGTCATGTTTCCTCCAAATCAATTCATTCCAGCCATCTGATTCTTCTCTGAGTTTTCTACAGTATAATGTGTAATATCAAAAAAAAATATATGCCCTGAGTGAAATAAGCTCTGGATCTTTAGAACCCAAAAATCCTTTTCTTTCTTGTTAAGTCCCGTTCTCGCAAACCAAAAGTGCTTTTGACACCTGACACAATATTGACACAAAAGGGTTGCATAATTCAGCTTTTTGCCTCTTCTCCTAGGAAATAGGCAAAAGTCTAAGGAAGAAAAAATGAACCTTGCAAGCTTACTTTTTCATGAATTATACACACACACACACACACACATGCAGTCACGTGCACGCACACACGCGCACACACACACATACACATGTATATATAATCTACTGTCTAATACATATATATAATCTACTATCTTTAAAATTATGTAAGAATGGTCAAAAGCCATAGGAGGAAGTAGAAAGAGGAAGCCCAGAGCATACCAGAGCTCAGATTGGACCACCTCCCAAAGATAGGGGTTCTCACTGAAGCACAAACACTATGGCTCTTGTTTACAAGAATGGGTCAGGAACTGGGGTGAGCAGGGCTATAGTGGAGGCCCTCTTGATCCGCTTGGTTCGGATAAGCAAAAGACATAGGGCTAAACAAGGAGTCACACAGATGAGCCATAACTGCAGAACATAGTCTACCTCTGTGCTTAGTTCAGGAGGAGAAGAGTTTCTGCTGGGAGGGTCCCCCAGTGTAGCCTTCCAGTCTTCATGACCTCCAGCAAAATGCCCAAGTGCTATAGCATCATGAAAAGATATTCTAAGAAAGAAAAATATATAAAAGAACAGCCAATTTTCCCAGCAGAAAAATAGCATGCATTGAACTGTTGGTATTTTAAACACATATACAGTACTCCTAGTGGGAAATGTCAGCCAAAGATTAAATATCCAGCCAAACTATCCTTCAGATATAAAGACCAAAGTCTGTCCAGGCTGTTTGAATATGCAGGAGCACAGGGAATATTGTCCCAATGAAATCCCTGGGATACCTTTGGAGACTGGCAGATGTGTAAGCAGGGGGCACAGAATCTGTTTAACTATAGGCAAAAACGAAATCAAATGTGAGGGAACCTGGTGACTGACCAGATATATGTTATATGCCATGACCAGTTAGTAATTATCTAAGTAATGAAACTTTGGAGAGGAAAGGGGGGTGGTAGAATGGGAGTTAGTGTAAGTTTACTGATTACTTCATCTGTAACAGTTGAGAATCAAGAGATAGCATTTAAAGTTGACAGATCAAGTAATAGAAATATTAGCATTTGTAGCCATAATATTAAACATTAGAAAAGGCAGTAGAGATAAAGAGGAAGGAGGGGAGAGAAAGAGCAAGCATGCTAATTTTATCATTGCTCATAATAGAAAGTTAGTAGATATTACCTAAAAAATGGAAAACTAGGAATATTATGTGATTATAATTATACAAGCTCCAGTAGTCTAGGGATACAAAATTTCTTTTTTTTAACTTCTTAATGTTTATTTATTTTTGAGAGAGAGACAGACATACAGAATGTGAGTGGGAGAGGGGCAGAGAGAGACGGAGACATAGAATCCGAAGCAGGCTCCAGGCTCTGATTGGTCAGCACAGAGCACAGAGCCGGGCGCGGGGCTCAAACCCACAGACTGTGAGATCATGACCTGAACTGAAGTCGACTCACTTAACTGACTCAGCCACCCAAGAAGGTTTTTATAATTCACAGTGGAGGTACAGTTAGAATATTTGTGCTCCCCCCCAAAGCAAGGCAGAAATTTCCAAAGATCTGATGAGAAATAGACAGATACATAGTAGCAGTATAAGTCCTTATTTCTCCTTTCTCACAAATCAAAATTAAGTGTCTATAAGACTTGAGTATTATAATAAGTAGGGTAGATCCAATATATACATACAGATGTAAATGTCAAATATTGTATCTTGAAAATAACAAATATACATTCAAGTGCTCA
Organism: Panthera leo; assembly: GCF_018350215.1. NCBI lineage: Eukaryota > Metazoa > Chordata > Mammalia > Carnivora > Felidae > Panthera > Panthera leo. Next base: position 48,450,904 of record NC_056679.1, read on the forward strand.
AGTTGTATTCATAAAAACTGGTCACATATTATGCTACACAGAAAGCCTTCATGAATTTGAAAAGTAGGCATAATACAAGTAACTCTCTAATCCTAGCACAATAAAATCAGAAACTAACATCAAAATCTAGAACATACTGGGGCGCCTGGGTGGCTCAGTTGGTTGGGCGTCCAACTTCAGGTCAGTTCATGATCTCACAGTCCATGAGTTCGAGCCCCGTGTCGGGCTCTGTGCTGACGGCTCGGAGCCTGATTCAGATTCTGTGTTTCCCTCTCTCTCTGCCCCTCCCCTGCTCATGCTCTGTCCCTGTCTCAAAAATAAATAAAAACATTTGTAAAAAATCTAGAACACACTGTATTTCTTTCCAATGATTTTTAAAATAAATTTTTATTGTTTTGTTTTACTCATTTCTGAGCACTAAGAAAATGACATCAGACTGTAATAACTTTCCTGGGATTTGTTCTTTGTTTTTACCTAATGTCCTTGTCCTGGTTATCTATCCCTGTATTATGCATCACTCCAAAACTTGGTGTAAAACAACCATCATTTATAGTTGATGGACACAAATGGACATCTCCCAGTGTGTCTGGAATTAAGAGTTCAAGAAAATCATGGTTGGGAGGCTCTGGTTCCATGTGCTAGGAGCCATGTAATTTCTAGAGCTGGGGTCATCTCCGAGACACCAGACATTTCTGGTGTCTGAGCTGGGAAGACTAGAGATGTTGGGGACTAGAGCAAGTGGAGCTTCTCTGGGCTCCTCTCTCCGTTTCTTTCTATGGGGTCTGGTCGCATGAGGGTTGTCAGATCCCATACAAGGCAGCTCAACAATCCAAAGGCCAGCCAGAAGTTATATTGGCTTTTATGACCTTCCCTCAGGAGTCACCAAGCATCTGTCTTGTATGAGTTGAAGCAGTCATAAAGACCCACCCAAATCCAAAGGGAGGGAACAGAAACTCTACCTGTTGACCTGGGCGACTGTGGAGAGGGGAGTGATGAGTTTCTGGAAGAACATTTGAGACTGGAATACATTGTGGCCAGCTTTTGAAAAATACCATCTGCCACAATTATCTTTCAGAGATTTAGCCATAACATTGAATGTTGCTGTAGTTATTTATTCGCATCATTGTCTGAAAATGCTTGAGTTTATTAATCCATTCTTCTGTTCATGAACATTTGGGTTGTTTTCTAGTTTTTTGCCCTTATGAACATCTTTGCTACAGGTATCCTTGCATAAGTCTCGTGATACATGTGTGCATGATACATGTGTGCATGTCTCTTAGGAATATGCCTAGGAGTGAATTTCTGTGTCACAGAGTACCCAGATATTCCACTGTGCAGTATAATAGCAAATTATCTTCCACAGGAGTTGAATCAATTTAGAATCACCCACCAGAAATACATTAGTTCCACCTACTTCACATCCTCTCCACTCTACACCTCCCCCTCTGCAAATGTATGCATCAGAAGAAAGTATGCTAAGAGAGTAGATCTTAAAAGTCATCAGTATAAGAAAAGAAACATCACTATGTTTGGTGATGGATGTTACCTAGACATATTGTGGTGATAATTTTGCAATATATGCATATACTGAATCATTATATTGTACACCGGAAACTAATATAATGTTGTATGTCATTTATATCTCAACAAAAAAGAAAATTCTACATTAATAATACTAAAAAAAGAGCTTCCAATGATTCATCACATTTTAGAGGTCACCAACTGTAAAAGGCTTGCCTAACAAACTTTGTTAGTATAATCTAACACTGGTGGTTATGTGCTAAGTTTTAAATAAATTCTTGTTGAAATCAAAGCAAAAAAAAAAAGAGAGAGAGAGAGAGAGAGGGAGAGAGACAGAGAGAGAGAATGTATTGCATATTTTACTAAGTATGAATTTTTGTTTGTTTTTCTCACTCCTACATTCTCAGTGCCTAGAAAAGTGTGCCTGGAAAAAGTATTTGTTGAATAAAGGAATGAAGTGTTACACTCTGTAACAAATAATAGAACTTGGCTTATTTGGAGATTTGTTTGGAAGTTTGAGATCACCTATTCTCTTTTAAAATTAAAGGCATTTTATTTCAAAAGTAATAGTCATAACACAAAGCACAAAAAAGAGCATGCAATGAAATTTTTAAAATAGTCCTTTGCTTTTCAAGTCTGTTGTCTCCTAAAAACTTCAATAATTTATTTTAGAATTCAAACACAAAAATGTGACCGCTGATTTCACTGTATTTTTCTCACTATTTTCTCCTATGTCTCCTCTTTCCTGAGGCGACATGCCTCAGCTTTCCTCTCTAGTTTTAGTGGCAGGAGGGCTCCAGCATAAAAAAGGAGTTAAAGAAGAGAAAGATACATCGAACAACATTTCAAAGCATTTTACCACTACTATGTCATATTGTCCTGAAGCAACACTGTGGTAAGTAAGGTGTAATTACACAGGTGGAGTGCAGGAGGCTCATGTCATAGTTAAATGACACGCCCAGGGTCACATAGCTAGTGAGAGTGAGGGTGTGAACCTACTTCTATCCCATTTGGAAGCCCATAGGCTCTTCCTTTTCCTGTTTGCAAAATAAAAATAGCTCATTAAGGTTTTCCCCTAGTCCTAAAAAACTATTTATTTTACACTAGAAAATTCAAACAATATAGCAAGATAGCAATGAAAAAGTTGCAATCACCTGAAATTCCACTTTGGAAATTTGACAAGGAGTGTTCAATATTTGGGTTAGCACCTTTCTCTGTGCCACCATCTACCAGTATATATTTATCATAAATGGGGTCGTGCATGTTGCTTTTTGACTTTCTTTTTGCATTTAACAATGAGTCACAGGGGACTTTATCCATGAATATAGGTACTTTTAATGACTGCACGGTGTCTTGTATATATGTTTAATATTTTATCAATCAATTGATATTTGGTCTATTCATCAAATTTTGCAAATATATAAAATGCTGTAATAAATACTCTTGTATTTGTACCTTTGTGTTTTCCCAATTGCCTCTTTGTGACACGTTTCTAAAACAGAACTGGCAGGGCTCAGAGGGTCGAACGCTAGTTCACGTGATCCTGCAGACCTATATCAGGGTGAAGGCATCTATAAAATTAAAGTATTCTAATGATCAAGAGATTATTACATAAAGAAACAATTGTTATATTTAAAAAAAAAAACACATGTTTTCTTATAGCCATGATTTACCTTTTTGGGTTGGGGAAGGAGCTGGTTGTGCACACCCACCTGAGCTAGAGCAGATGTATGTGGTGGACACAGGTACTGGAACAGGGCGGAAGAAGGGGAGCCCAAAGTGGCCACTGGAGACAGTCAACTCACGGCCATAATTTGCCTGATCCCTTAGGCTCCCCGTGGATCCACTCCCAAACTGCACCCCAGACCTGTTATTAATCCTTCTCCTGACCCTGAGATACAGAACAGAGAAGGTCAGCATGCTCAGATAGGCCAATTGTTTGGATCAGAGAAAACTGCTAAGCACAGGAAGTAAGTGATGTGGGATTTGGGGCTTCTCGGGTCTTGGTTAACTGTGACCAGGGAAGGCACTGAGTGTGTAGACCTTCTGCTGTCTCAGATGGTAGTCATCAGGCCGACTCAGAACCCACGCCTCTCCCTGCGATAGATCCGGCCGGCCCCTTCAGTCTCCTGTGCCTCTCCTCTTCATTCTTGTGCTCATTACTGTGTGTTGCTGCTGCTTCTGCCGCACTTTGTTGGTTCGTTCTCGCTCGGTTTTAAAATGTTATGACATTTAAAATCATGTTTCTCTTTAAAATCTCCTTCGTGATATTGGTGGAAAGAAGCGGAGCACAGTTTGCGCATGTTCGGGCATGACTGAGAGGTGAGGGAGAGCCGGGGAGGTATGTTCAGGGCTTCAGGGGAGGGCCCTGTGGGTGGTCCGGGGAGGTCCGCGTGAGGGCAGCGACCTGTAAAGGCTGCGGGGGCCGGAGTATGAGTTAAGACACATGTGCGGCTGCAGGATGTTTGGCTGGATTCCTTCCCAACCACCCTGTAGGGGATTTGCAGACAGTGTAAGATGGAGAGCTGGGAGTCACTCTGAGTTCTTGGAGCAACCTAACGCTAGGATGGAGAAGTCAGGGTGACCTTCTGGTATTGCAGATACGCACGATTCACGGTCCAGGATTAGGTAAGTGGAAAGCTACTGGGATCCTTCACTCAGGCTCCTGCTTTCCTGTTAGAATCTGCTCTTCCTGGACTTCTGAACTGGGATTACAAAGCAGTAGGCAGGCTTCTTGAGAAAAAAAAAAGAGTTCCGAACAAGCGAGTCCCAGAGAGAAATCAATCTTGGGACAATCACGAAAGGGAGACGTGTAGAAAAGGAGCTGGTCATAAAGAGAGACTGTTAGATTATTAGAATAAATAGAAGGTTATATGTAGAGATAGAGTGTTCAGTACGAAGTATATGGAAAATGAGGGGAAAACTTGAAATTATCAACGGCAGTCAATTCTTCATGGTCAGGGACTTTGCCTGACACATGCGTAGTTTGCAATGAATGTTCACACAAGGAATAAATGGAAAACTACTGTTAGCAAAAAAAACCGAATTTGTAAAAAAGTCATTCACCAATCTAGATTTTAATTCACCAAGTTTTTATCGGAATTTTTAGACTTGAAAGAACTATTTGAGATGATTCATTGATTCAACGAGCATGAGTACCTACGCATGCTAGTCAGAGGGATTAGAAAATGAGCTGTCCCAATTACCTATGCCTAAGTATGAGGAAACAGGCATGAGGTTCCTACATTTTAAGTACCTGGAGGCAGAGCTGAGACCAGAACCCAGATATCCTGAATATTAGTCCTTTGCATGTCCCAAATGACCATGTTCCTTCTAGGGTTTGAGTTTACTGGAGACCACATGGTGTCCTTGAGACCTGAGACCTTACGTGGTAAATACACAGGCCTGCAGATTCCAAGAAGGTGCTTACCTTTCAGTCTGACTGAACTAAATTACACAAATGAATGAGTTTAGCCTTTTGCAAAGGGTATCCCCCCCCCCAAATGTGACATTGCACTAAGATGGGTTATAAGAGTATGCTAGAGGTAAGATAACAATACCTTCCTAAATTCTCATCAGGGAAATCTGAATCTTAAAAGTATACTAAAAATTAAAAAAAAAAAATAGAGTTACGTAATAATGCCAGAAATTCTGATGCTAAGTGCCATTTGAGTCACAGAAACTTTTGTATAATAATAAAGAACATTGAGGGGCACCTGGGTGGCTCAGCCGGTTGGGCGTCCAACTTGAGCTCAGGTCATGATCTCATGGCTCATGAGTTTGAGCCCTGCATTGGGCTCTGTGCTGACAGCTCAGAGCCTGGAGCCTGCTTCAGATACTGTGTCCCTCTCTTGCTCTGTCCCTCCCCTGCTCGCATTCTGTCTCTTTCTCTCTCTCTCAGGAATAAATAAACATTAACAAATGTTAAAAATAATAATAAAGAACATTGAAAATTGAGAGCTGGACAAAACACATGTTCCATGATTTCTTTAGCTCACTCTGGAGCAACTGAGAAATCTGAGAGGCATGTATAACCCCAAGGTAGAGGAGTTGCTGTGTGCCTGAATGTCATTCAGTGTCTTTTATCTTCATTCAGTACTCACTAGATATCCTCTAATTTTGCCTTTATTTCTCAGGGTGGCGTTTCTATTGAGAAGGTGTTATTCTAGTCAACGTGAGCATTACAGTCTACCTGGCAGTTAACATGTTTCAGATTAAATTAGTATATTTGCATTTTGGCTTCTCAATGCTTTGCTATTTGGTTGATGTGAATTAGCTCCCCAGAGAGAACTGGACATCCAACTCAAACATGTAAAGAATGTATCTTCTTTTGTGTAGGACTATGGCATGATAGTATGCATTCCCATGCTCTTTGTATGTGTAATGTGTCTCTTCTGTATCCTGAAGAGGATATTCCAGACCCATGGAGACCTCATGGACACGCTAACACGTAATGGAACTCAGTTTAAAATAGTCAGCTAGTAGATCTCTCATACCCATCCTATTTATGTCATCTTGGAACTAGATATTCCCTGAATATAAACAAGTGGGATACATTCTTGTATATTCTTTGTTGGGATGAGAAGAGAACTAAGAAACTTATCTAAGATAAGGGAACTAAGAAACTTATCTACCGTGAAGCTTCTATGTTTTTATGGAAGTACTCGGCCTGATCCATGTACATATCTAGGCATTTCCAGAGAACAGAGAGCATAGAACAAATAAAGTGTCTTTGTAAGTGTCAAATGAGCTGAGGGAGATAAAAAATGAGGGGACACTTAAGGTTTTGGCTCCTTCCCTGCAGCCCCACCTTCAGAAATCAGAATACATAGTTCACTCGTGGGGTGCCTGAGTGGCTCAGTAGGTTAAGCGTCGACTTCGGCTCAGGTCATAAGCTCGTGGTTCCTGGGTTTGAGCTCCACATCAGGCTCTGTGCTGACAGTTCAGAGCCTGGAGCCTGCTTCAGATTCTGTGTCTCCCTCTCTCTCTGCCCCTCCCCTGGTCATGCTCTGTCTCTCAAAAATAAGTAAAGGTTGGGAAAAAAAAAAAAAAAGATATTCTTTAAAAAAAAAAGAAGTATATGTACTGGAAAGGGAAGGAGTTTACAGAGATTGGGGGAGGTAAAAGGTGGGACACACTGGAAGAAGAGAGTGGGGAGGAGTAATTATCAGTAGTTAACTCAAGAGAACTTTTTACCCAGAATGCTTGAATTTGAGTCTGGTGTTGGTCTGCTCTAACTGACTTAAAGTACAAGCACATAGGCTTGCTGTTTTGAGACATTCGAAAGGTTCTGATAGGCACGAGGAAGGAACAGTTCCTTCTTGCCCCTTCATCAGGCGTTCACTAGAGCAGAGGAGCAGCCATGATGGAACCATGGGGGACAATTATGATCATAATCGAGGCCATGCTGTTCATGTGGGAAATGTCTGTAGTATGAAGCCTGGGTGTCCGTTTGAAACCTTCATGGAGTGTTTTGGATATAAGCTGGTGGGGTGCCATTAAACTGGACTAGTAGGACTTGGGAATGGTGGCTGGATTAGAGATTTTGCAAGTTTGTTCATCTGTGGTGAGCCATGTTTAAAAAATTGTTGCTATACCCTATAGTGGGTTGCATAGCATCCCCCAAATTCATGTACATCCGGAACCTCAGAATGTGACCTTATTTGGAAAGAGTGTCTTTGCAGATGTAATTTAGCTAAGGCTCTAAAATGAAATCATCCCGGATTTAGGGTGGGCCCTAAGTCCAATAACTGGTGTCTTTGTAAGAGAAGGGAGAGGAAGATTCAGACACACAAAAAGACACAGGGGAAGAAGGCCATGTGAAGATGAAGGAGATTGGAGTGATGTAGCTATAGGCCAAGGGATGTCAAAGGTTGCCAGAAGCCACCGGAAGCTGGAGGAGAGGCACAGAATGGGTTCTCCCCCAGAGACTCCAGAAGGAACCAGCCCTGCCAACACCTTGATTTCAGACCGCTGGCATCCAGACTGTGAGAGAATACATTTCTATTGTTTTAAGACACCACGTTTGTAGCAATTTGTTATAGCATCCCTACGAGATTAGCAGATTACTCATATTTTAGAGTAATTTAATTTTAGATCCAGCCAAGGGTGGCCCATGGAAATATGGGTTGTATGTTTAGTTATAGAGATTAATTTTTATTCCTCCCCACCTCTTCCCTCCCCACTCCCAAACACTCCATGTGTATGAGCAAACCACACACCAAAAAGTATTCAGCGATAAAGACTCAAAGGTCAGGGGCAGTCATGAGAAATATTCAAAGTAGTTCTTTTCATTCCCTGATTAATCTAGAGATGGGATATTTAATTTACTGTATTTTAAACCAATATGTTTTTATTTCTATCATTTTAGCAAGTTCTTTTATAAGAAAATACTTTGACTATTAGGTAGAGGTGTTTTGTTTTGTTTTGTTTTGTTTTGTTTTGTTTAAGTAGGCTCCATGTCCAGTGTGGAGCCCAATGAGGGGCTTAAACTCACAACCCTCAGATCAAGACCTTAGCTGAGATCAAGAGTCAGACGCTCGGGATGCCTGGGTGGATCAGTCAGTTAAGCATGTGACTCTTGATTTCAGCTCAGGTCATGATCTCACAGTTTGTGGGTTCAAGCCCCACATTGGGCTCCACGCTGACAGCATGGAGCCTTAGTGGGATTGTCTCTCTCTCTCTCCCTCTCTCTCTGTCCTTCCTGTGTTCTCTCTTTCTCTCTCTGTCTCTCAAAAATAAATAAAATAAGCCTAAAAAAAAAAATAGTCAGACGCTCAACTAACTGAGCCACCCAGGCACCCCTAGGTAGAGTTCATTTCAATAAAGTATACAAATTCTGTGCTGGGGTGAAGATGGAGAGGTGGCAGCCAAAGACATTACTTCCATTTCCAAAAGATAGGTTTGTACCGCAGAATCACAACCAATAAAACCTGTAATTGCAACAAAGTTAGGAATGTTGGACTTCCCTCGTAAAGGATGTAAGTTATATGCTCAGGTCAGCTGTTACTCCCACCAAAATAATATTCTCCTTCTCCCTGTGGCATGTCCAATGTCCTCCCCCTGTCAAACACAGTGGATGAATGACACTACAAAGAACCCTCTTATTTGGCAACACAGATTGATCAACAATGAAGAGACCTTGACAAACATCTCTTTTATCTTTAACCTTTAACTCCAGTTCTTTCAGATGTGGTTCTGAAATTAAGCCAGATGCTTAATTTTGGGGTTCTCTGTGCCTTCCTCCAGCAGTCCATCCCAACAACCTGGAGGCTTGCCCGTTTTCTTCTCTGTGTGTCAAACAATGTATCTCTGAAATAGTCGAATATGATGCTGTTTATTTGCGCCTCTCTTTTATTTCTCTCCTTCATTGCTCTTACCTCTTTTGACTCTGTTTGCTTATTTTCACTCTACTTCTCAGCATTTTCAAAGTCTGGCAAAGATCTGTGGGTCAGCCTTGGCATTGGATAGAGGTGGTTAAGAGTATTAGTGCTCTGATAAAGTTGGAAAATGGCAGGGTATACTGAATAAAATAATAATTACAAACTTAGAGTGTGTATTTTATTTAAAAAAAAATTTTTTTTCATTTATTTATTTTTGAGAGAGAGCACAAGTGGGGAGGGTCAGAGAGAGAAAGAGACAGAATCTGAAGTAGGCTCCAGGCTCCTAGCTGTCAGCACAGAGCTCGACATGGGGCTCGAACTCACAGACTGTGAGATCATGACCTGAGCTGAAGTCAGACGTTTAACCTACTGAGCCACCCAGGCGCCCCTAGAGTGTGTATTTTAAAAAGCATGTATAAGAAAAAGGATTAGGAATGAAAATAGACTATATTAGAAAAACAGGCAAAAAATAATAGAAACAACCAAAGAAAGTAATGCAAGTTGCTAAAGTCCTATGAGTTTATGTTCAGAGGAGAAAGTGGGTGAGTGGCTAGGTGACTTGAAACAGGATTCGGTGGCAGAGTGGAGATACAAGTAAATGGAAGTAAGTGGAGTAAGAATGGGGAATCAGAAGGAGAGGGAAGGGAAAGTTTAGGTGATCAGATCAGAGGAAACAAATAAAATAGAAAGTAAGAAAGAAAAATGACAGAAGAAATATTGGTATAATGCATAAGAAAAGAACAAGAGAGGAGGGAAGAATTGAAGATAACAGGTGCATTTCAGAAAAGGCCACGTCTGGTCCCTGCTTTCTGGTGAACAGATTTCAATAATATGATGGTGCTTCTATGTATCCTTTCGAAGTCAGTATGATAGAATTTCAGAAACACTTTGATCTGAAAGGATTATATTCTAGTCCTGCTTATTATTGCCTAGTTGAATAATCACTAACAGCTCGCTTAACCTCTCCATTTATTCCCTGGGTAAAACAAGAGATATTTATCACCTTTTGGCTCTCGAAGAAGACATGACTTTATGTATTATTATAAAATGATTCATTAGGAGTCAACGTGGGAATGTTATTTTTAAATATCTGTATTTATTCACGTACATAGGTTTTTACTTCAATTTACTCATTTTAATTTTCTTGTAGATCCTTTTTTAATATTCCCAGTAGAGAATGATAACACATGAAAATAGGTAGGACAATTTGTTATGTTTAAGCTGTCTGGATCTATGGCAACAAGCGAATGTGCTATTTTATTTCTTTAAATGTTAGTTTTGAGATGATTCATTTAAATAGTTTCTTTAACTAGCAAACAAATGTATTCTTTTAAGGCCTGAAAAGCATGGCGAAGTTTATAAGTTGATGGTCCAGTCTAGATGTGATTGACAGACTAATACTTTTGGGTTCAAATAACAGAAAATCTAGCTAAATAGTAGCCATCTAACACATCTGGTAGCTGGCAGTTGCTGAAGTGGCCTACAGCTATCACATGGGATCATCTGGAGACTGACTCTTTCCATCTTGCAACTTTGCCATCCTGCTGTACTTGTTGCCTCGTGGTTGCAAAATAGCTGCCACATCTCCAGGTGTTATGTCTTTTCATCAGTTCCACAAACAGGAAGGGAAAAGCTCCTGTATGCTCCTTTTGAAATTAAAAGGGAAATGCCGGGTTCACTTGATGTTTCATTGACCAAAACTGGGTCATATCCCACTTCTGGACATTACCACTAATGGAAGAAAATGAAATTATTGAAAATGACCTAGACCAATCATGACTCATTCCCTGGGGCTAAATCAGGATCCTACATTGCCTGAAATGAGATCTCTGCCCATTGCAGAATCATGTTTCTCTCAACAGGGAGGAAAAAGATGATGACCACTGGGTGGGCAATGAACAGGAAGACTTGTGATAGTTAAGAGACTGTTAGGGGCAAAATCTAGAGAAGGCGGTTAATTGGTGGTTGTTAGTTTAGGAGGTATTGATTGGATAGGATATTGGACTAATATGTAAACATTTTCTTTTTAAAAACTAAAAGACGCTCTTAAAGATCACAAATTCAATGCTTCATCTGAGAATGATTAGGAGACTGAAAGCCTCCAGTAAAATTATGAGTAAGAATGCAATTAACAAGTAATTGCTAGAAAAAAGATACTGAAGGCTGGAATGATCACTCCTACCTAAGTAGCTCACTCCTGTGAGGAAACCAATAAAAAGTCCTCCTTATATCATTTTTCATATACTTTCCCCTTTCTACACTTCTTTCCATGATTTATTTTATCTTTATCCTATTTCTGTACTATTCCCCCTACATTTCTTTGTCTACTAATTACCTTCAGTTTTGTTCCATTTCTCGGACTCTGACTCACCATCTACTTTGTTCTAATATCAAATACACAGCACTGCACATTTGACACAAGAGTTCATTGGTATTCTTCCATACCTTCTCTAACCTCTTCCAGATCTATACTCACACAGTTAGCTCTTCTCCCACGGATGCAGGGTTATCTCATTGATTTACATCACCCAGTCTTCCCTGCCCTACACATGCTGTGATTCTGTCCATTCTTTCTCTTCATGGATATTTGCGGCCGATACTGTGCTTTTGTAATTATGCAGAAACAAGTGTAGGCAAACAAAACCATATTTTTTTCTTTCACCAAACTAGAACTAAGTATTGATCCTTCTCTCTGCTCACCTTGAACCTTTTCATTCTCATAAATTCTGGTCTTTTCTTCCACATCCATACATGCACCCTGATTCTGGGCCTTATTTATTCTTTTCCCTTTATTCGTCACCTCTGCATCAAAAAGTCCGGTCTTTTCTTCCACATCCATACATGCACCCTGATTCTGGGCCTTATTTATTCTTTTCCCTTTATTCGTCACCTCTGCATCAAAAAGTCCGGTCTTTTCTTCCACATCCATACATGCACCCTGATTCTGGGCCTTATTTATTCTTTTCCCTTTATTCGTCACCTCTGCATCATAAAGTCCAGTCTTTTCTTCCACATCCATACATGCACCCTGGTTCTGGGCCTTATTTATTCTTTTCCCTTTATTCGTCACCTCTGCATCTGGCCAGCTACCACATAGAGGTGCTCAAGCAAAGAATGCATTAGAGCATAACTGAATTGGCTCCCCTGCCCACAGCATTTCCTGTGGGGAGAGGCAAGCCTTGGAACATCTGGTGTACCTCCCTCCTTTGCTTACAGAAGCCAGAAGGGAGAGGACAGAAGGCTAGAGGTTTGGTATTAGGCGCATTGGAACCAGTATAGGGTCAAGTGGAAAGAGCTCCTTTTCCCAGAGGCTGTTTCTAACTGGAGTTAGGGAAATAACTAAACGGGGACTTCACTGATTCTGAAGTAGAAGGTTATTCTTTTCATCTCCTCTCCCACCTCTCTACATCAGCAAAAGATTGGTAGGATTCAACGTGAAATAAAAAGTTAGCAAAAATCTGTGAGTCTGAGGTCTATAAAATACCAACAAAGTCAATTTGGTAGTGAAAATGAATTTCTCATTTCTCTAAAAGGAATTTGTGTTAACCAAGTAGCTAACATATGCCAGGTACTATGATTTTATACTTAATCTCATGTTTAATTTAATCCTCCATTGAATTTAATCCTCCATTGCACTCCATTGTTCCTGACATCTACATAATAAAATCATAACAGATCTTTTATTATCATCAAAACAGTGCTATCTCATTAAAAGGGAGCAAACACAGGGTATTTGTTAATTTACTTAATCTATTTATATACTTTGTAAAAGCACTCATTAAAGAATGCAAGATACAAAGGACACATTCAATGAATCATCTATGAAGCTATCATGAGGAAGTTTCTAAAATATGACAATAAAGTGAAAGAATGCTTAGACAAATTGGAAACCTATCAGAATCCCAAAATTTCCAAGGTTGGTTAGAATGGTTATATCAAAACTAAAAGGCACATTTCATTTCATATGCAAATAGGTGACTTTATCATTGGATGAACTGGCCTTAAGCCAGTGAGTTTTACGTGTACTTGCCTGATAACACAGCGACGCTTTGAAATGGTGGCTCTTCAAATTCTATGCACCCTTTGTCATCGCCGCTGTAAGCGGCATCTGTGAGACACTGCATGCCCCTCTGTGTGAGACCCTCTACTCACAGGTGGTCCAATCTGAACAGCTTTAGCAAGAGGATGGCAGTTTTAGGTGCCACGAGGCCTGTTCCTGCCCTCTGACCCCTGACTGGACTCTGGCTCTGTATCTTATCTTGCTCCCTGGGTGACAACTTTCTTTTGGCACAGTCGTGCTTGGCTCTCCGTGTTTACTTGTGTGAATCTATCCCTGACTCTGAGTTTTAGTTCCTGCCCAGTCCTCATGCCAACTTGGGTACAACGGCTTGTGAAATAGTGCCACTGGTGATATTTGACACAGAGACCATGTGCCTCGCAGTGAAAAGATCAAAGCGCTCCCCAAGCCTGACCTGGTGCTGGCTGAAAAGACCGGGCGATCCCAGCAAACACTGGGACCACGGTTCGTGCGCTTTCTCCAGGCTGTGGCTGGCAATTTAAAATGAGGCGTGCTATTAGAAAAGGAAATAACTGGTGACAAAGACTCAGCATATTAGGAGGCTGCTAAAGAATGCTTCTGGCTTATTTTCAGATAAATCACCTTTAAACAATTTACCAGGCTGAAGAAGCTAGGCTATTTTGGTATATCAAACCCAGAAGATACCTAGAAGACAGTCTGAGGACTCTGGGATGAATGAAATAAAAAAGATTTTGTGCATTACGGGTCAAGGTTCTTAAAATATGAAAATGTTAGGGATTAAAATTCCTAATTCTGGAGTATTGTAGTTTCCTGATATTTACTTACTGAGTACAGAGTATAAGCCAACCATGGCAGAAGACAGAAACACTTCTCAGTGATTTAATCACAGTTTGATAACTTCATAGAAAGAGTCCCAGGAGATTTTATACTTATTCTGGAGACATAGGTTTGTGTTTAAGGACTGCCTTTTTTTTTTTTTAAACCAATTTTATCCATGAATGCAAATTACACATCAAAATATTATTAAGAAAATAATATTATCTGAGAAAAGATTTTAATGGAACATGACTGTAAGTTTTTTTTGGGTGGCCGGGAGAGTTCTGTTTAGATAACATAATAATGGTAATTAACATTATTGTGTGCCTACTCTATGACTGACACTCTGAAGGTACTTCACAGATATTACCTCATTCACTGTTTACCCAACACCGTAGGTATTTTATTCCTGTTTTATAGGTGAGGACATTGATTCATAAAAATATTCAACCTGTTTGCCTGAGCTCCCATAGCTAATTAGGAACAGAGGCAGGATTTAAATCCAGATATGTCTTATTCTATCTGAAAAAAAGAGAAAATAATAACTAACACACAGAGTGACTGTGAGCTTTTTTTTTCAGTCTATTTATTTTGAGAGAGAGAGCGTACATGCACATGAGTGGGGGAGGGGCAGAGACAGAGAGAGAGAGAGAGAGAGAGAGAGAGAGAGAGAATCCCAAGCAGGCTCCACACTGTCAGTACAGAGCCTAATACGGGGTTCAAACTCATGAATTGTGAGCTCACGACCTGAGCCGAAACCAAGAGTTGGGGGCTTAACTGAGCTTTTAAACTGATATGCAACTGTTAGGTGTTATTACTGCTGTGGGCAGGCTTTACAACAAACTGTACCGTGTGCTCCTGGACAACTTCTTGTTGTCCAGTATTGAGGTAAGCTCTTCCTCCACACTGCATCCTCAAACTGGGTCAGTGAGGTAAAAGAGGACAGCTTGATGAGAAGACATCCCTGGACCATCCCTGGAGTCGAGATGCGGAAACAAAGAATATTGTTATGCATGGTGTTGACAAGCAAGAGACACGGTGACCGTGCAGATTGTCTGGGGGGTGAGAAAATCACTTGGGAGAAGGCTTCTTGCTTCAACTTTAGGTTCATTAATTAGTTTTACAGAGAAGCAGCTGTGTTACACTGCCCAAGGGGTCAACTGCTGTATGGCCTTCGCTCCACCTTTACGACAAATTGTTGAAAAGCAAACAAATACTGGTAATTTTGTTTGTCCTAGAAAGCCAGTGTCAGACCCATTGGTGGGGTCCTTTCCAGTCATCCTTATACACTACATAATTCCTTCCGTATCTACATTCATGGCTACGAATACTGCAAACCACAACCATTAATATTTATAATGACAAATTCTCAAATCTCTTCTACAAGTGATATTATGCTCTGTGTGATCTGCTCAAGAAGACAGGAAAGCATAGAGTATAAAGAAATCTTTCCACTGAAAAGAATTAAGATGTTAAAACTCTGCTCTCTGCTTTCAACTTTAGTCTCTGGAAATATGTTTAATTAATACTTATATATTAATTAGTGTTAAATAATAGTTTTCAATTTCTAAAGGCTTTAATGCACTTAACAACCCTGGGAGTGGGCATTGTTATCTTTATAAGGCTTCAATTTCTTCGAGAACCAGTGCCAGGAAAATGCTATATGTCCACAGACGAGCTGATGTTCACTCTCCCTAATAAAAACCAAATACATGTAACCTCATTTTTCCCTTCACGCCCTGGCTTCCAGGAACCTCAGATTCGAATGTGATGAATATGTATGGCTATTGTGTCAATCTTTGTAGTTAGCATGGCTCTCTCTCTTTCCTTTGTTCTGCTTTATCAGCCTCAGGTTGTTGTTGCAGATGTAATTTTTCATAACCTACCTCAAATGTTTTAAGATGGTATATATGAGAAAATAAGGAAATGAATGACTACATAATTTGACTATTATTGTCTTAATTTTAGAGATTGGTGAAGCTACCTGAGCAAAGTTATAAAGTAAAGCTCATTAGTGGCAGAGTTGGGGCTTCATCTCAGGTCTCCCGATTCCACACCCTATATTGTTTCCAGAATGATCCATTCCTGTCGCATAGGGGAGCTAAGATTTTAATCAATGCCTTGCCTCAAGGAGTAAAACGATTATATTTTCTGTCCAAGGTTGTGCAAATCTATACTGTTGCCTCCACTGTCTTCCTGAGAATCCTTAAACTCTTGAGAAAGAAGGGAAAGGAAAAGAAGCCTGCTTTGACACCCCCAGATGTTCGGCACATCCAGTTTGGAGATTGCTCATGTTAAAAAATGAGGGTGGGGAGGGATGGGATTGTGAGACGTCAACATGGCTACTGTACCTATTCCCTCCCATCTCATCCTAGATAGGAGGAAAAAGTGCTTCTTTCCAAATGGTTCATACATCTTTGACGACTGAGATACTGCGGTAGCCGCCACCCAGTTCCCCTGCAGCTCAGTGTGAATTTTTCTCTTTGTTGGAAAGAAGATATAAAAAGTCAATGCATTATTTATGGTAGTTATTTTCATCATTACGTATTCACAATAACTGAAAGGTGGAAGTAGAGTATAATATAATAGAATGGGAAGAAAATTATCTGCATGAATTTAGAAACATTCATAGGAAATGTTCAGCTGCTAAAAAAATCCCCCCAAACAAACACTGGATCTTAAAATACCATGTAAGCCACCCACATCTGCAAAGGCTTATTTTTGCTATTTATTTGTCCAAAGCAAGAAAGTTGGTGGAAAATCGAACCTTGGAGAATTCTCAAGTCCCTCCATGATAGAGGGCTTGTAATGAAGTTATTTACTCTGAGTGAGCATAACTTCTGATGGTTAGCCCATCATCCTAATCAGGCCAAGACAACATGTTCTACTCTGACTTAATTTCAATCTACTCTATAACCAAGCACTATACTATTGACCCCAGCCAACTGGCTATCAACTATATGTTCCCAGTTATTCCCAGTTATAAGGAAAACTGTTTGAGAAAATGTAGATAGATCAATCTAAATTTATCACCCTCATGAAACACACACACACACACACACACACACACACACACACACACTCATGTGCTCCTAGCACTACTGTCATCTGCATAGAATAGTGTATACTTATCAGATATAAACAAGGTATTTTCTATGACAAAGCACTAAGCCTTGGATTTCCCATGTGTGATATGAGATGTTTGGATTGGATATAGCACAAAGGATCTTTATCACTTAGGAGGCTTTCAGCTAAAAGTAACAGAACCGTGACTTGAAATGTCTTAAACACTAATAAAAATGTATTATCTCACATAATAAGAGGTCTGGAGGCTCTTATGGGTTGGGGCCAAAACCAGTTACTTGAGTGGCTCAATAACATTACGATTATAGCTGAGGTTCTTTCCATCTTTGGCTTTGTTTTGCTCCTGTTGACTTAGCCTCAGTACAGCTCCCTTCATCGTCACACACGGTAGGCACAGTTCCAGATAGCGTATGCATGCATAACAAGGTCAAGTGGAAAAAGAGATTCTTTTTTCCCCATGAGTCTTTTTTTATTAGTAGTAAAATCTTTTTTTCTGAATCCATCCAGCAGATTTCCCTTAATGTTTGATTGGCCAGAATTGCATCACATACGCTTCCCTATACCACAGGCAAAGGGAATGAGATGATCACTGACTAAATGAAATCAAGGAGAGAATGGGCTATGTGAACACAATTTTAGGTCTGTGGAACGGAGGGAGTAGGGAAATTGATGTTGGGCTGGAAATTAAAAATGCCTCTTCAGGTCCACCCTTTATTCAACTTACATCTAAATATATACCCTTCATACCATTCACCCTTGGTGAAAATGCTCACGTCTATATAAAATGTGCCCACCTCCTCCGTAAAGAAAGATTGCCAGAAGTCTCATTAGTCAGTACACCCAAGCCTATATCCAGGATTTCTGGGCTTTTATTTTTAACTTCTTCCATCACGGTCTGTGGACTAATGGGTCCATTAGCTAGGACTAAAAACAAATTTTCATCACTAGCATAGCCAATACAAAATGGGACAAATTCTCCCTTTACCCATCCACCACTCACCCCCTTGCCCCCATCCACTCTGATTCTGAAAAGGAGACAACGGGAAGTGACTGACAGCAGTCACTGGTTCATAGCATTTACATTCTGTTGGATAACAATAGCAAGGACTTCTTATTCTGGCAGTAGAGAGAGGTCACTCAATTGTAGAGCTACGATCTGCTATCAGGAATGGTCTTCTTTCCTTTTTTGCAGCAGAGATGGTTAGCTGCTCTCCAGTACCTATATCTTCTTCCTCCTGGGCACACCCTTAGGCCACTTTTTCAGCCTTCCTTGCACTTAGCTGTAGCTGTGTGGACTGGGTTCTAGCCCATAGAATATTAATGGAAGTGCCATGTGTCACCTCCAGGCTGGGCTCATAAGACCACTGCCATTTATGCTTTTGTGCCCTCTTTTCCCCCTCCTTCTGGCTTACTGAAATGGAGATTCACGATAAGATTAGTTTGAGAGAATGTGTTCAATATGGTAGAACATCTTTCAGCCTGGATCCTTAAATTACTGCACGGATAAAGGCTGTGCCATCTACCTCTACACTTGCTCAGTCTGGTTGCGTGAATAAGAAATACAATTTCTATTGTGTTTGAGACATTTACATTTTGGGTCTATTTGTTATGGCACTCACCCCACCCAGACTAATACATTTCTCCTTTATGGCAATTCTGGAGATGAACATCGGGACATGCTCTTTCTTTAGGGCTACATAGCCTTACTAATCTGTGTCCTATTGGTGAGAATTTAGGAACCCCAGGGATTGCCTGTTACAGGCTATTGTTTATTAACCTTGGGCTTTCTTTGGTAATACAATTCCTGTAAGAACTCAGTAGGCTTCAGGTGCTTCCAGTCAACTCCATGGGATAATAACACAGCCAACGGTCTTTTCTAGAAATAGACTGTGAGTCTGAGAATTCCTGACTCCATGCCAGGGACTTCTACATGATGCCTGTCCTCCTGGACCTCAGATTAATGACCTCTGCCCTGAGGCAATTTAAAACAATAACCCTGGGTGGGAAGGCAATACCCATAATCCAATCTTGGCCATCTGGATTTTTCTCTTTGTCAGGCAGAAACAACGTTATAAAAATTGCTTAAGACGGGTCTGGAAGATTAAGCTTGTTTTTTGGCTAAAATTGATCTGCTGCTCCCCTCTTTAAGATGGTTCGTCCTTAGTCTTAACTTGTTTCTTTCCCATGGAACCTCACTGGAAAGCATCCATTGATGTTCCTACCATTTCCCCTAATAGGCCTGCACTGTCTCATCCATGATCTGTGTTTAAGGGCAACAGGTAGTTTAACTTACTGCTTTACAACCACATAAAAAGAGTCACCACCTTCCCAGTGTTTTCACTACCAAGTACAGTACCTCCTCCATTTATTCAATTCCTCATTTTAGCATCCCATTTTTGGATCCAGTATCTGGATCAGTTGGGTTTTGAATTGCCAAAATAAGAAACCCAATTTATCTGATTTAAGGAGACACTGGGTTTACTGAAAGGATGTTGGGGAGGAATCATGTGGGGATGAGAAACCAGGAGCAGAGGATGTGTAGTCAGAAGCGATGGCACAAATCACATGCGGAACTGGTGGGGGGCGGGGGTCGGCTAGTTCTGACACAGCTACCACTGTCACAGAGCACGATGTCCTGCAGCTCACACTGTGGATGCCACCAGCACGGAACCCTAGGTGTTGCCATTGCCATTGCTACCAATACTGCTCTGGGAGATGAATCTTGTCCCCCAAAGCCCCTGCCAGAAGAAATATTTCCTTGTTGTTCTGCATTCCAGATCCCAGAGTAAAGCCTGGCAAGTTGCCTCTCATTGGCTGAGCGTGGGTCTCATGCATGCTTTTGACTTGCAAGGGAGGCTAGACAAATGAGGAGCTGCATTAGTTTTTACCTTTAACTTATAATATGGGAACTCTCCCACATAGAGAAGGGGCTCAGATACAGGGCAGCCAGAAAGAATCACAAGCATTTATTTTTTGTCCTTTTTCTGTTTCTTTTTTAATTTATGTTTTGAGAGAGAGACAGAGCAAGTAGGGGCAGGGGCAGAGAGAGATAATCCCAAGTAGGCTCCGCACTGTCAGCATGGAGCCCGATGCGGGGCTCCAACTCATGAACTGTGAGATCATGACCTGAGTCAAAACCAAGAGTCAGATGCTTCACCAACTGAGCCACCCAGGTGCCCCCACAAGTACGTCTTCTAGTCCTTTTAAGCAATTTGAAAATGTGTTACCAAAATATCCAGTTTTTTTTTTTTTGAAGTTTATTTATTTTGAGAGTGAGAGAGAGAACAAGCAAAAGAGGGGCAGAGAGAGAGGGAGAGAGAGAATCCCAAGTACGCTCTGCACTGTGAGTGCAGAGTCTGACACGGGGCTCCATCTCATGAATCTGTGAGATCATGACCTGAGCTGAAATCAAGAGTCAGGCACTTAAACACTGAGCCACCTAGGAGCCCCAATGTTTCTATTTAATAACAGTAAGTTAAAACTTACAATCATATTAATTTATTCAACAAATACTTTTTACTATTTTATTAAAAAAAAAATTTTTTTTTTACATTTATTTATTTTTGATAGGCAGAGAGAGACAGAGCATGAGCGGGGGAGGGGCAGAGAGTGAGGAAGACAGAATCTGAAACAGGCTCCAGGCCCCGAGCTGTCGGCACAGAGCCTGATGCGGGGCTCAAACTGACAAACCGTGAGATCATGACCTGAGCCAAAGTCAGACACTTAACCGACTGAGCCACCCAGGCGCCCCACTTTTTCCTATTTTCTGTGTCAGACACAGTGATTATGATTTTCTGACCTTTCTATGTCTTTGAAAGTCTCCTTTTCCTGGCTCTCATTTCTGATTGATGCTGCCAGCAGCCTTGCAGGATGAGACCCAATCAAGGCCACACCACACTCCTTCAAAACCTTAAGTTACCTTCTCACCGGGAGGTTTCTACCAAAAGTAAGTATGTGGTAACTATCTCTCTCTCTCTCTCTTTTTTTTTAAGTTTAGTTATCTTCTGAGAGAGAGAGAGAGAGAGAGAGAGAGAGAAAACGTGAGTGGGGGAGGCGAAGAGAGAGAGGGAGAGAGAGAATCCCAAGCAGGCTCCACACACTGCCAGCATGGAGCCTGATGTGGGGCTTGAACCCACGAACCGTGAGATCATGACCTGAGCTGAGACCAAGAGTCAGACACTCAATCGACTGAGCCACCCAGGCACCCCAAAACTATGTAATTTCTGAGTTAGAATTTCCTTAGAGACATCACAAATTCTCAATTAGGTTCACATATGATCCCAGAACAAAAGTCACAGAAGGCTTACCCTCCCTTCCTAGGACATACCTGAAGCTCTGCCTGAGTCAGGCCTCCAAGTACTTGTCCTTAATTTTCCCTGAAAATCTGACGCTTGCTAACTCATTGTGCCTCACAACCTATCACCTTTGGGGAAAAAGGGAACTCCTCAGGCCATCTATTCTCTTCATATTTTTTACACTGATGATTTTCTATGTTTCCTCTCCCCTGGCCAGCCTCCTACTATTCAATTGTCTTGTAATATTTTACGTTTTCAAGAAATTCTATTTCATGAAGAAGAAAAATTCTATCATCTTACTCATCTTTACACAAGACTCATTACATCTCCTTGATTTGATTTAAACCTGGTTTGCTCCTGGGGTGCCTGGGTGGCTCAGTCGGTTAGGCGTCTGACTTTGGATCAGGTCATGATCTCACGATTTGTGAGTTCAAGCCCCGCATCGGGCTCTGTGCTGACAGCTCAGAGCCTGGATCCTGCTTGGGATTCTCTGTCTCCTTCTCTCTCTGCCTCTCCCTGACTTGTGCTCTGTCTCACTCTGTCTCTCAAAAATAAATCCTGCTTGGGATTCTCTGTCTCCTTCTCTCTCTGCCTCTCCCTGACTTGTGCTCTGTCTCACTCTGTCTCTCAAAAATAAATAAGTGTAAAAAAGAAAAAAATTAAAAAACAAAAACAAAAAAACTAAACCTGGTTTGCTCCCAAGAATACCATTTCCCTTCACCCTTTAAGCTAAAACTAATCATTTCTCCTTTTCAGCATTAAACTTTGGTACATATGTGTGACTAATACGGAGGGGGAAGGCGTGCCCAATACCGCTCCAATGCATTGTTCTCCCGTTGTTGCATAAATACCCCTTGTCCTGTGGAGGTTAAACCACTTAGCTTGAGTACCCTTTATGCTTCCCCATAGATGGCCTTCTACAAATAGATAAAACCTTTCATCTGACTGACATTCCTTGTCTTCACCCCTCATCCAGCCATTATTCTGGATGGCTTGTCTGTCCATGTAGACAAACCCAATATTCTAACCTCATGGTGCCTTGTCCTCTTCACCTCAGTGACCGGCAATCTCATTCCACAACATGCCCATGACGGCTCAGGGTATGTACTCATCCCCAGGGACTGCTTTGGTGCTGAAACCTTCAATCACATTTTCTGTTTTCCAATCATGATCCCTGTAGCATTTTCTAAAAAAAATTTTTTAAATGTTTATTTATTTTTGAGAGAGAGACAGATAAAGTGTGAGTCTGGGTGGGGGGGGGGGGGGGCGGTGCGGAGAGGGAGACACAGAACCTGAAGCAGGCTCCAGGCTCTGAGCTGACAGCACAGAGCCTGATGCGGGCTGGAACTCACTAACAGTGAGATCACGACCTGAACCGAAGTTGGATGCTTAACGGACTGAGCCACCCAGGTGCCCCTCCCTTGTAGCATTTTCACTGATTACATCCACTGCACTGATTTTTTGTACTGAGACATTCAGCTGCTTAATCTCCCAATTTTTCTCACAATTTTGTCAGTCTCCTCGGATTTTCATTTTCTTCCATATCTAATCTAAACTCAGGGGCCTGATAACTTATTCTCTTATCTATACTCTCTGTTTTCTTGCCTCATTATACTTACACCTTTTCCTCCCTCTCAACCCTTTAAGAGAACTCCTGCTTTATGTCAGTCTGTCTACTTTGTGAGCAATCCCACCTCGGTCCACACATTATCTGCTTAGCAGATATCGAATTAATTAAATTAGTTGCACTTGCTGCATTAGACGTTATCATTGCTTCAGATCATTGTAGAGCTGACCATTTTAGCTGCCTTTGGGTTACTGGGAATCTGTCGCAATTAGGTTCCCACTACAGCCAGTTCTAAAGAATCTTCCTTGATTGCTCCCGAACAGTGCATTAATACCAATGGTCAGCTGCCAGAAACCTGATATATTTGAAGCAAGTTATGTGCGCTTATGAGTAATTCTTTTCAATATTTTTAGTAACCTTTCTGTACTAGGATGTAGTAAAAAGGTATAAAGCATGACAGTTGATTCATCCACATCATCAGGGACACCTAGAGTTCACAGTATTGAAGCTGAATCTTGAAAGTTCCAGAGAAGGTCTTTTGGGAAGGAAAGTGAACAAGAAATTACAGGCAAAATTACATGCAAACTTAGAAGATGCAAAAGTGTGTAGTGTGTTTGAGGAAGGGCTGAGGAAAGCAGCCACATTTTCTAAGCGCCTATTTTTGCCGGCCTTGTGTAAGGCATTTTAAATACATTACCTAGCGAGCAGTTCAGTGAACTTGAAAATAGGGAACGTGGGAGAAAGAGGTGATGGAAGGTGGGGAGAGGAGTTTGGAAAGTTACCATACTGCAGGATTCTGAAAGACTTTACATGAAATTTAAACTTTTCAGTTTTACCCATAAGTTACGGAAAGTCTTCAGAATTTTAAATAAGGAATTACATGATCACATATACATTTTTGGAGGATCACTGATGACAGCAAGTAGGAAGAATCCAAGATATTTAATATTTGAGCCACATCAGTCTGCTTCACTACTTTCTCCAACGTCTAGTATTATGCTAGACATTCAATGAAGAGTTGCTGCATGCATAAATAAATGAATGAGACTGAATGTAGAGAGAATAGTCGGGAGGGCTTTGTAAATAGTTTGGGTGAGGAAAGTCTGATCTAAGGCCACGATGGTGCAGGTGGGAAAGAGAAGCCAGAAAGACCGGGGGGTGGGGGGCGGGGGAATTGGATTTGTGATTTAAGAGGAAGATAAAAATTCAAGATAACTAAAAGATTTGATGCTAGGTAATTCACTTTGGTCTTATAATAATAATTCCTACCCCAGAGGATTTCACATCATCAAATGTTAATGAGCTAATGTATGCAATACATTATATTAATGAATGAAATACACTTGGGGATTGTGTTTGACTGCAAGCAACAGAAACCTCTAAAACTAGGTTTAAATATATTAGGGCTTTTATTTTCTCACATAAAAAAGTTAGAGTCAGGTGGTCCAGCACTGGTATGCCACCACCACGATGGGAGTAACCAGGGGGTAGTTGCTTGTAGCTTTCAGCTCTGTCATTTTCTTAAAAAAATTTTTTAATGTTTATTTATTTTTAGAGACAGAGAGAGACAGAGCCTGAGCAGGGGAGAGGCAGAGAGAGAGGGAGACACAGAATCCAAAGCAGGCTTTAGCCTTTGAGCTGTCAGCACAGAGCCCGAAACGGGGCTGGAACTCACAAACCGTGAGATCATGACCTGAGCTGAAGTCAGACGCTTAACTGACTAAGCCACTTAGGTGCCCCTCTGTCATTTTTCTTAAAGCATGGGCTATAGGCTGAATGTTTGTGTCTAATGTTAATTAGTTGAAGTCTAATGCCCCAAACGATGTTATTAGGATCCGGGGCCTCTGAGAGGTGATTAGGCCATCAACCAGTGTTAGGTGCATTTCCAGGAAGGGAAAAGGGGGGGACCAACGGGCAAAGGATGTGTACTGGCTGATTCTGCCCCCTTGTGTGGTGTTCCCCAAAGCTCCATCCACTGGGCTTCAGTATCACATTGTCCTCTGGTGTAAATATGGCTGAAAAAGAGTTTTTTCATTACATGCATTGCAAGCCAGAAAAATATCAGTGCTCCACTAAAGGAAAAAGTGCTGAACAAATATGAGTAGATAACTATTAGCAGTATCTTCCATAGCATATAAAAAAGGGAGATGACATTACATCTTGATTGTTTTGACCATCTCTGTCTTAGGAAAACCAGGGGTTTTCCTTGTATTTCTCTGTGGTACTCACAAGAACCAAAGGACTCAGTTTGATACCAATTTTTTTTTTTTAATTTTCTTTTAACGTTTTATTTATTTTTGAGACAGAGAGAGACAGAGCATGAACGGGGGAGGGGCAGAGAGAGAGGGAGATGCAGAATCGGAAGCAGGCTCCAGGCTCTGAGCCATCAGCCCAGAGCCTGACGCAAGGCTCGAACTCACAGACCGCGAGATCGTGACCTGAGCTGAAGTCGGACGCTTAACCGACTGAGCCACCCAGGCGCCCCATCAAATTTTAAGAAATTGAATGAGGATGTCATGGAAGAAAGACCATCACCCTATAACAGTGTTTCTTTCATTTTTGAATAGAGGCTGGCTCATCTCTTTGGTCCTTGAAGACATGGCTTTTTCTATCCCTAGATCTACTGCAATCTACAGGCTGCAAGTTGAGTCCAGGACATCTCCTTTGTCAAAGGAAGTTCTTCCACTTGACTGTCTCCGGTCCCAGAGTCTTCTTGCAATACTTTGTTTCATTAGTAACCCGGTGAAAGTAATGGCATCCCATTTTTGCCCCAACCCCAGTTTTAATGACATTTTATAATCTTGTTACTCTTTATTTATCCAGTTTCTTTTTATATTTTAAAAGTATAACCTCTGCCTTGTCCGTTAAAAATGAGATTATAGATACTGTATATAGCCAGTTGCTGGTCAGTATTTGTTGAGGGCCTACTGTGTCCCATATGTCATAAACTTCTCTAGTCTTCTGAGCCTTCCTTTTGTCGAGCACAGCCCAAACCTAGGCAGCCCCTGGATCATCAGACCTACAACTTAGGTCTGCCTGAAAGTTTAGATCCCATGACCCACAAGCCTTTGGTTATGAAAAAGAGAGACAGAGAAAGCCTCATGCATATAGTGAGAGCCCATTTAGACAGAAGATATTATAGCCTTAGAGGTTGAGAGATATGCCTATTAGCGGAAATGAAAAACACCATGAGGTGACTCGTGTATACATTCAACATGATTGGTTGCATCTGTCCTGCCGGAAAGACGGTTGCTTCTCTGAAAATAGTATTGTGTCAAGGAAGGTGCTCTTACTTATACATAACTGCCCTTTTTGAGCCCCAATGTCACTTCTTACCCATCCCCCTTTTAATATGAAGGAAACTGTAAAAATAAAATTATTTAAATGAATGTAACCACACAATCTTGCCTGGAGATGTACTGAAAAATTAGGCTATATGTCAGGGGAAAGATTTTTACCCATTTAGTCCGTAATTTAACTTCTCCCTGACCTCCATTTAAAGACATATTTATGCCATGGTTCTTCTGCCAGCCAGTTCAATTCTAGTTTCTCAGTGGTTTATGAAACTGAGGTTGCTTAATCAAGATCAACACTGCAAAATAGCATATTCCATGTGGTTAAAAGCCGACAGCTTTATCCCTCTTGTTTGTTTCACTGAATGCATGGAGTTTTTAACTCTTAATTACTTTAATATGTCATAAGAAACAAGACTGCAGGTATGCAACCTTTCTTTTCCAAACAGTCCTCCAAATCAGCATTTGGTAATGATGAATGATTACATAATTAACTTGTACTTAAAAGGAGAAAATTTCTTACCCGTGTTAGAAAGAGATGGCTTACACAGGAGCTATTCTGTTAAAGTTCAGAGCTTGAAGGAATATCACAGTTATAACAAATCAGGAAGAAAACAATAAAGATACCTTTACACATCTCTGTGTGCCTATTTAGGACATTCAGGCACATTCTTCACTGTTACAACAGTTTTGATTAACTGGGTTGTGGAGTTACCATGCAATGTATAGGTTTCCCTATGGAAAATAATTCCAACTAACAAATCAAACCTAAACTAATTGTCAGTGTTTGGTGTTCTTGATTGGGCCAAAAGACTTAACAAATTGCAAAGAAGATGTCAAAAGACAGATTGAGTTGGTTTGCAGAATTTAGGGAAATGCTTGGTCTGACAGTTAATCAATTGAAATACCTGCAATTGAAAGATTGGGTTACTAATTCTCTTCACAATCTATCTTTCTTTTCTCATCTCTTCTAAATAAAGGCTCAGAAATTACTGCCTTTGCCAATGAAGTGACCCATTTAGCATGTAGCTTTTCTGAAACAGGGATGGCTAACTGGAAAATTCTTAAAAAGGCTGGATCCTATTTCTGAAAATCATCATTCGATTTTCTTTTGTAAATTTGTTCCCAATCATGGCATAGGAAAGATGAAACATTCATGAGGTAGTTAACTCTAATATTTAAAATAAATTAAGAAATCTAGATGGATATAGGCAAACATTTTGAGAAGAACACTTAAGGTTTTGACTTATTTCATCAGGAATAGGCTTTGGGATACCCAGGAATCAGTACATTTGGGTCACGGTCCTGTCTCACTGATAGGAATGATTAATTATAAATTATAAATATAAAATTATAAACTATAATTATTACTCAGGAACTGTGCGTCCTGACTTATTGCTTGTTCTTTTTTTTTTTTCTTCCTACAAAGAAATGGTTGAGGATAAATAAGTGACATTCATAACAGAAAGGATAAAATATAAGGTCCATTTAATTTTGTATGTACTCCACCCAAATATTAAAAGATGATCTACCTATTTGACTTTTTATGTCATTTGATTATATTACAACAATAAGTCCTAAAAATATCTTAAAAATGAAGTTAGCATAAAAGAAAAAAGAGAAAGCGGAAAATAATGGTAAAATCCAAAAATGGGAACCAACATTGGAGAATGAGACATAAGAAATAACAAGTAACGATGAGACCCTTGTCTGGATCTTGATTTGATCCAAGGGCCTCCACTGCATACGAGTGTCTCTGAGATAACCTGGGAGTCATGAGTATGAACTAGGCAGTGGATCGTATTAAGGAATTACCATTACTTCTCTTGAGTTGATAAGGGCGTGATATAGATGTGGTGTGGTCAGTTAGGGATGGATAGTAAAAAATTTACAGTGAAAGTGGTGTAATGTCTGCAGTTGGTTTACAATAGTTTAGAAAACAAGCAGTAAGAGTGGAAACGAGTATAAACAAAAACTGACAAATGTCATAATTGTTCAAGCGGACCAATGAGGACAAAGATTGTTTTTACACTGCCCTTCCTGCTTTTATTTATGATTGAAAATTTTGCACAATAAAAATTATATCTCAGTTCATTGCTTTAGAAATGAGCAGAGGGGCACCTGGGTGGCTCATTCGGTTAAATGTCTGAGTCTTGATCTCCGCGCAGGTCATGAGCTCATGGCTCATGGGTTCAAGCCCCACGTCTTGATTCTAGTCAGCTTGGGATTCTCCCTCTCTCTCTGATCCTCCCTTGTGCTCTCTGTCTCTCTGTCTCTCACACACAGTAAATAAATAACCTTTAAAAATATTTTAAAAAAATTTTAACGTTTATTTATTTTGGGGAGACAGAGAGACAGAGTGCAAGCGGGGGAGGGGCAGAGAGAGAGGGAGACAGGATCCGAAGCAGGCCCCAGGCTCCGAGCTGTCAGCACAGAGCCGGCTGCGGGGCTCCAACCTACAAAGCGCAGGATCATGACCTGGGCTGAAGTCAGATGCTTAACCGACTGAGCCACCCAGGTGCCCCAAACTTTAAAAATATTTAGAAGTGAGCTGATACACAAATTGGAAACTGCATTTTCTTGAATTAGTGATTAGGCCTTCTTCACAGGGATTGATTTTGGAGCTACACACATAGAGCTAGAGTCACTTTTGTCTCTGGGTGACTTTATTTTCTCTGCACGGTGTGCAGAGAATTGGAGGGCAAGCGGATTGCCGCATCGTTACATCAGGTTGAAATCAGTTCAAACAGTCTACTGACACCACATATGTATATGATGGGCTGCCCCAGGCTACAGTATCCCAGGGGAGGTACTGGGATTTACTTGACTTTCTGTTACCTTGTGGTCATGTGGGGGATGGGGTTACCTTTTGTGGTGGTTAGGAAGACAAGGGGGAGGGATGCCTGGGATCTGGAGCCCCTTCCCGTTTTTTCCAGCTCCTGAAGGAACCCAGAATCCCCTCCCAAGTGCCGTGGACAGTGCACGTGAGAAAGAAGAACAATCTCATTTTTGCTGTTAGGAATGCATGGGGAGAGAAAGGTTTTTGTCACTCTTACACTGGAACAAGTGACACATTTCCTTATAAAAAACAAGATCTTGCTTCCCCAAAGATTAACAGACATTATGTGGAGAAGCATGAGGAATGGGCATTTGTCAGCTAAGCTTGAGAACTGCTTGGTCAAATACATTCAGCATTTTTTTTTTGTTTTATGTAAAGTAATGTGTGTGTAATACCTTAATACATATGACAAGCCTCCTTAGAAGCATGTGTGGGGGACATTTATTCCTAAACTGTTTTGACGGCTCTTTCCCCAGGAACATCATGTGAGACTAGTATTTCTTGGAACACACTTTGGAAAATGCTGCCCTTGACCAACCTGTTTTCGACTCAAGCCTCAAGTGTATAATGGGCTGTTAACTTCAGTTTCTTTTTTTTTTTTTTGAGCCTATCATTGTCATATTGAAGTTCTTTTGTACAAGGATTTATTGAATAGCACTGGTTTATTAAGTGTCTACTATGTGCCCGCTCTGCTTTGGTGCTGGAGATAAAAGACGAATAAGACATATGGTCCTTACCCTCAAAAAGTTCATTTTCTACCAGAGGAACCAGGCACACTGCAAACAATCAAGTTAAGTGTTCACAATCTATATGAATATGGCACTTGCCAATGGTGCCACAGAGAAGGGTGACAATATGTCCTGAGGGCAGGAGAACATCCTCTGAACCGGCTGAACTTGCCACCCCTTGACTGCTATCTGATATCTATTCCCCACCTCCAAAGAGTCCCCTTATTTCTGCTTGGGAAATTTCCCGGGAACCTGACTCCAGTGCAGCTACTCTAGTCTGTACCCCATCCCTCTGAACAAGGACAAGTTCAGGAGCAGCAAATGGCCTGAGTCAGTCCAGTGAGAACAAATCTCAGCAATTATACCTGGAATGTTGTGACTCTGTATTCTTGCCTCCTGACAGACTCCAGCCACTTCTGCTACTCTGAGCAAAACCAGCCTGGAACAAAGTAGGATACGGATGAGGGCAGGGCTTAGAGAATCACAAGAAACTGAGCCAAACTGAGTTTGGAATCAACGGCATCAAAGCCTACCCTCCCTCCACACTTTTCAGTTCTCTGAATAACAACTTTCCTTTATTGTTTAGGCCAATTTGTCTTAAGTTTTCCATTTCTTGAACTTAAAATATCCTTGGTGATATAATCCTGTGCCCATGCCTTTGCCCTGTCATTCCCTCCAACTAAAATAGCCATCTTTCCACTGACCCAGGTCCTACTCCAGTTCTGCCATCACCTTGTAGCCCTCCTGGGTCAGCTGGGTTCATAGTGCTCTCTCCCTCCTTTACCACTCACTTGCACTATGTTCATTTAGCACCTACGCACTTCTGTTAACACA
Organism: Panthera leo; assembly: GCF_018350215.1. Classification (NCBI taxonomy): domain Eukaryota; kingdom Metazoa; phylum Chordata; class Mammalia; order Carnivora; family Felidae; genus Panthera; species Panthera leo. Next base: position 48,481,302 of record NC_056679.1, read on the forward strand.
CACACGTGCATCATGCACACGCACACTCATGTCTATGTCTCATCTCCTCTCCTAGGCTATACATTTTGAAAATAAAGATTATAACTGATTATGTCACATGGAATAAAGTGCCCCATAAACATTTGTTGGATAAATATGAAACTTTTACATTATAACTCAGTTTCTGCAGCTCTTAGTGCGATGCCTAACATACACCAAAATCATGATAGTCTTGCACACTTGACTTCTCGGCTGTCATGGCATCTTGGCATCATCTTTGATTCCTCCCACGTGGGAGTGATCACTCCCCTTTTTGTGCATCATCACAACTACTACATTGTTGCTTTTATTTATTTCCGAAGCTTTCTCCTGCTAGATGGTAGAGACAGAGACCATATTTTTCCATTTCTTATTTCTCCAATATCTTATCAGGCACATAGTGGTTCCTCAATAGATCTTGTTAAATATAAGAGAGTGGAATTGGTTATTTCTAGTTCTTACACTCATACCTAAAATATCTATACAATTCCAACTGATATAATAATTCTTCCATTTTGTTCAAATATATCACAGACATACAGAGCAGCCTAAGTGGTGAAATGGGCTGAAGCAGTACATTGATTTCATTCATCCAAAGACAAAGCATATTAGTTCAAGAATGATCTTATCCGGAAAACTTCTATGTCAAAATTTAGTGCTTCAATAAAAATTATCTCTGTGTCTGGGTGACAACCTATCCTAACACCATATCCTCACTGTGATAAAATGAATTGTTTTAAATCAAAGAATCTGTACATAAAGTAGAAGAGAAGCAGGTATTACCAAATCCTTTTAAAGCACCATGACCCTTTGATAAATATTGAGTGCACCCAGTGTGATAGCTGGAATATCAAATGCCTTGAGTGATTTGCTCTAGGAGATAACATTTCATTAAAGGAGCACAGTAGCAAAAAGGCTCAGCCTTCTGGCAAGTCTTTATCTTTTCCCCACTCCCAAGTCAGCCTGACTTGTCATAGATTTGCATCCATCTAGGCCCCGCTCTCCATGCGTCTTTGTCTTTAATGTGGCCCTCACGTCTCTGCCTTTGCTGAGATTCCCTAATACTGTACATTTGTTTTCTACAGTCTGCCATCTTCACAAGCCATGTGACTCCTTACCAATTTTCTTTGATCATCGCTCAGAAGAGACTTCTGTGTTCTTTCCTGAATCACAAAACAATTTTTTTCTAGTTACGAAAATACTATCATGACCACCAAACTATGTACCAATGCCCCCGTTTCAGGATAACTTTAAATAAAGAAAAAATTCCACTAATAATATTATTTGGAAAACCTGTCAAAGATTTTAAAAGCATTTATTCTACACTCTGATAAAGTGACAGCAGCAGACATAAAGATAGGACACGCTATTCAAGGTGTGGCCCATGGACCACTAGCCTCAGCACCACTGGGAGTCTGACAGAAATCCACAATCTCAGGCCCTTAGACCTCCTGAATCACAATCTACATTTAACATGATCCCCAAGTAACTCATATATACAATGATGTTTGGAAAGCACTTAAATATAAACATAAAAAGGCTTTTAAACATCAAAATATTTTTAGCAGTGTTGCTGACAGATTTTTATTCTTTATGTTGCACTTTCTAATCTTTCTGCCAAGAAGATTCTCCATAAATGTTATTTCAAAAGATAATGAAAATATAGTGTCAGCTTAGAGCTCACAAACTTGTAGGGACGCCACACTTCCGTGAAAGCCCAGAAACGGGTGTGGCTAACTCAACATGGTAAACCAGAAAAGGAGTTCGTTTTTCCAAACCATAGAAAAAAATGAATATAATATTCCCGCTTGACTTCCTCCCAAGGATGCTGCAATATTTAACACTGTTATTTATGGAACACAGCAATATGCATCGAGAAAGAACTATGTAAGCAACATTCTTGCAAATAATGTTTTGATGAGAATTTCCTCCAGCAAATATTTTCTCCATTATAAATGTTCAAAAGTATGCAGAGATAAACCGTAATTACTGGAGACTTGGTAATTATGCATGCAAGCTTACTGCAATCCACAGCAAGCTAAGGGTTGCCTTCCCAGAAGGCTGCAGATACCCACTGGAGCAGAGAGACATAGTGCTCAGTAGCACAGCAACCAGTAGAGCTCTACTGACCAGCAGGCCTCACCGGAAATAAAAATATTTTCCTTGGCTCTGCTTTTAAACAATATTCAACATTGCCAGCAGTTTTTATGTAGAAAAACTGCGGTATTTGTCCACAAGGATAATGGTTTACTTGACTAAATGTATTGCAGACTGGACATCTTACTATCGAAGCACACAGTTGGCACTAATGTCACGTGGTGATTTGACGTGAACACTCGACTATCATAAAAAGTATGCGTTAAGTGCCTCTTCAGTCAGCTACTAGTGATGTAGATCCCAACCACTGGGGACGTATCAACTCTGTAGTGTTTACCTTTCCTCTTCTAGTCGAGGTCAAGCAAGATGGAGTCAAGTTTCCCAGCAGAGTCTATATATATGCCAATACTTTCTTTAAACTATGTTGAGAAAATAATGTATGTTTTGTTATAGACTACATTAAATTAAATTAAATGTTGTTGTAAACCAGATTAAATTGTTGTAAAATACACATTTTGTTACAAACTGTAACAAAATAAATATTTCTTCCTATTCCATCAATAGTGTACTAAGAAATTCCTTATTGAGGTCCTTCTCTCTCATCACCAAATGCTCTTAAATCATCCCAGACTTTGTAACAATACACTTTAGAAGCCACTGAGGCCTCAAAAACAACAAATGAGACCAAGGACAGAGGGAGACTGGCATATACAGCAAACTAGCTCACCAGTCGACATATCAGTCAGTCAACAATTTTTATTTACGACTTGATCAACAACAACTTGGAGGGCTGTTTGAACTTCATTGGCAGATTGTTATGCATTGTGGGTTAACAGGCTTAGGGTAGGGCCAAAGAAGTTTGGGCTGTTGGATAGAAGAGTGGGAGGAGGCAGCAAGGGTCAAGTAACAGCCTTGGAACTTTTAGTTCTGAATGGTGCTAACACTGGCCAGACCAATGATTTTGACGCGTAAGACGTCTTAACTTTGCTGTAGGTCATCTGGAGTTCTGTAATCAGAACAGTGATGAGCTAAGATTGTTGCTATGACTAATGGTTAATGAAGTACTTTAAAATAGTGAGGTTTTTCTACACACCTGTTGAAATTGTATCTTTTAGATGTGCAATCATATAGCAATCACCAGGCTCTTCCAGAAAAAGAACAAACACATGTAACTCAGAAACACAATCTTAATGATTTTTTTTTTCAGAAAGTTTTATCTTAGGATATATATGTGGAACTGCAATGCCTTAAGATTGGTAACAGTTTCTTTTGCTGGTATATGCTCATTCCAGTCTGTGGCAATTGTAATATATCTCACTTAAAACTGAGGCTCAGCTCTTTTTACTTAGCCACATTTCCCTTCCTAGATGTTTATATGGGGACATCAAGACCTAATCAAAGTCCTGTTTTCAGATATGATAGAATGGATGGATGGGCCCTGGGTCAGAGTTCCCCTCCCTCCAACCCCCAGAAGATTAAGCAGTAGCCTTGGATGCTGAGACAGCTTGGGGCAAAGTGGCTGGAAATTCTGGACAAGGGTGATAGTGGAGGGTGTGTTTGGAGACAAAAGCATCCTGAGGTTCAGAGATTCAGAGACACCTTATCCAGATGACCCTGGGAGGTGAGCATATTGGCTGCATAACATCCTATGGGGGGGGGGGTGTCAGGCAGAGGAGTTATCCTTTTTGCTTTCCTCCAACACTTCCATTTCCTTCCATGATTTTTTTAGAGAACTTCAGTTGGTTATTTAAGCTAGATTTTACCTAAATTACAAATAAAATAGCTATGACATATAGTGCTTACAATTCGCCAACCATGGTCTAAGTGTTTGGTTTATATATTAACTCATTAAATGATACTGATTCTATATAGTATGTACTCTCCCCTTTTACAGAGGAAGAAACTGAGGCACAGAGAGGTGAAGGCAGTTGCTCAAGGACATTGCCAGAAAGTGGTAGAGCTGGAATTTGAACCCAGTTTAACCAACAGGTCTCGTGCTCTTAATTCCTGTTCCCTACCTCTTCACTGTGTAGCTCTATTCAATGAGATACCATACAGAAAGTATAAACCATAGGACCTATGCTCAGACAATGCTCAACAAATTTGAGCTCCACTCGTGTGACAATGTTAAGGTCTAGTCTTACTTCCAGGGAGGACAGACTCCATTATTGCTCAGAGGTTAAAATTATAGATGCAGCACTTAGCCTGGGTTCAAAATCCTGCCACCCCTTACTAGCTGTGTGGCCAAGCTCCATAATGTCTGTGTGCCTTAGTGCCCTCATTTGTAAAAGGTGATAATGAGTGTAGCGCTTCTGAGGGTTGCTGTGATGTTGAATGAGATATCATGTAAACTTCTTGGAGTGTTCTTGGTATATAGTAACCACTCAGGAAACTCTGTTGTTGTTACCAGGGAACCTATATGGAGTAATTTAATACCTGGTATTCCATTGGGAACATGGTAGACAGTAAGTAAATATTTAATGAATGACTGAATGGACATATGACTTAATTAATTGACCCAAGTTTGATTTGCCCCAGGGATGACTAGGGGCCAGAGAGGTTGTATAATATTTTCCTGCTCCCTGAAGGATGCCAGGATGACTCAGCAAACCCTCATTCTGGCATTTGACAGTGATATGCTAAGCTGCTTGGGCACCGTCTGACTTTGACATGATCCCAACTCTGACACATTTCATGGTTTGAAACACTGACAAACCCAACCCAGGTCAGTCCCAAGGTACTGAGAGTTGCTACAGATTGGGGCATAGCCAGAAGGAAAAATTTATTTAGCATTTGCTCACTAAATACAATACACATGACCTTCTAATGACCAAAGCTTTACTAAATAACAATTATTCTGATTTTTTTTTAACGTCTATCTAAAAAACATAACGTTTGCAATGCTGCCCCTTCGAGACAGCTTAAGTTCTGGGAATATGTCTAGAAAAACAAAAATAAGAAGAGGAAAAGTGTGTTAGTATAGTTTTGGTGTTTTGTGTATTTAATTCTTAGATAATTAGTGCATTACTAAGTATTTTATTGGTATAGTCCATTCATGCCATCATTTGTTGATCTAACAAATACCTATTAAATACCTATCATGTGCCAACACTGTTCTAGGAGTGGAGGATATACCAGTGGACAAAACAGACCTAAGTTACATCAATCAACCAGGCTGTACAACAGAATATTTACATTGGAATTATATTACTTCAATGTAGTAATGCTTTTCTGAAACGAATCATGAAATTGATAACCAAATACACTAGCCACTTTGGATATTATTTTCCTGTTGATAGGTATTCAGCTCAAAAGTAAAAGGTGACTTTCCTACATAAATACATTTGAACATGCTCCTGTGCCTCCTGAATATCCAAGCATGAAGAATCATGCTCAGGATTTCCAAACCTATTTGGTCACAGAGACCTCCTTCTAGTGGATTATTTTGTTGGACAATTATTTCACTGAACTCATTTTGGAAAAAATATTTGCTAAGCCTCCTCTATAATTTATTTTCAGGGCATAAAGGAATTATAGACAATGGTAGGCTCATAAGAAAAATCGAAGAACCAATTTTTCATCTTGTTTTGTAAGACGAACAACAGGACAATAAAAATGCACCCTAGATCAATAGCTTTCCTTCCTAAACAATGTCTATATCTGATACATGTTCTTCACAGTGGTAAAGTGTGCCAAACTTTTCAATATTTGCAAATCCAACCTAATCTAATAGGTGAAAAAGAGATTTTCGTAGAGTTTAATTGAAGTTTATCCACTGAAGAAGCACTGGTTTATTTTTTTAATTGAAAAACTTTTATAGAAATGATTCAAGGATATATCATGTATTTCTCTTGCTTTCTTGTATAGCATATACCAGAGTTAATCTTTTTTTGATGTTTAGCCATCATCCTTACAGACATCAGTTCTGTGCTTTAACGCGGTTGATACCTTTAAGAGGTAGTGATGTTTTAAAGGCTTTTTGCCAGGGGCGGGAAGGGGCTCTGAATACTATGCTTCTGTTGTTTTTCTGGCTATTCGATTTCTGTCAGCTGTAACTTTTTATGTATGTGAATATCTTTTTGGCTTCGAATCTATTTCCTTAATTAAGATTTTATCATCTGAAGGAGGGAGCAAAAGAGATTCCTAGTCCTCAAAATAAATAATTGTAATAGCTACCACTTACTAAGTCTTTTATGTTTCAGGTAGATGTTTATATGCATTATCTTACGTCATGTTCATAGAGACCTTATATTGTAGATATTATCATTTACATTTTACTGATAAGGCAACCCAGGCTGCTGACAGTTTATAAGTGCGAGAGCTGGGATTCAGTGTTCAAAGGGCCACGTTCCTCTCTCCAGTAGAAAGTGTGTGTGCTTTGTGACAACTGTTTTCTCGCTGTTCAAAGTCCTTTTTCACCACTGATATTTGGATTCCCAGATGTGTGCTTAGGGTCTGGGGTTACTCTACATGTGACCTCTGGAAACACAGGGCACAAACACACATTACACTCAACATGCTTTTGAAGCCAGAAGCTCAGAATATCTTAATGTGAACCCAAATAACTAAAGAGCCAGGTCAGCAATCATTTTAGCAATAAATGTCTGTGTGCTTCATTATAAGAACTCTCTCTCTCTCTCTAATGAATTTCCTTTTCAAAGGATTTTATGTGAAGCACGTGACAAGCAGTATATTCTGTTTTTGAATTAGCAAGGAGACTGAAAGAGCTTGGCATTTGTGGCATACAGGTGGCTGATTTATCATTTCCTATCTGGCTAAGCCACATCTGAAGTTCTTTTATTGTTACTTTATCACAAGATAGGATTTTCCTCCTTCCTGTCCACTCTTAGTGCCATAGAATACAAATGCCCAGAGCTCTGAAAAATCTTTTTATTTTGTTGAGTTTAATTCATTTTCTTTCCACTTACATATAGCAAACTAGCACCGATGCATTCTGATGCACTCCTGAAAAGTGTTCATTCCCTTGCTTGCTTCTCAGTCTCCAAGGCTTGTCTCAAAAAAAGCCAGCTTCCTCCCTGGCTAAGGAGAGTCACGTGTTACAGCAAGGGGGCGGGGGAGGGGGGGGGTCAGAAGGTCTTTTGCTACAAGGAAGTCTATGGTTTCGGATTTTTCTTGGGATTGCTCCGGAGAAATTCTCACCGGGTGGCCACAAAGCTCTAGTAAATAGGTCTATTTAGAAGGCAGGTTAGCAGGCACAGGGCTCCCGACTTGCACATGTGGGTCCTTCCTTAACACCTTTGAGACAAAACTTCCTAGTAGGTCAGATTGGCCAATTCAGGGGAGATATTTGGTATACGTAAACTGTAACATTTTACACCCCCCCCCCATAACTATTTTTACCTTCACCTTCCATTTTAAAAATAGGGATGATTTAAATTTCTTCCTTCAAATTTTTACGATTATAATTTCTGAAGGAAATTGTTAAGAAATGGACTCTTCTCCTCTCAATTCACATCATCTATGTTTGCGCGACACCATTGTTTTTTGGTTCGTTGTCCTATTGAGAACCTGAGCAGACACACTCAAACTGGTAACTAAGCCTCATGAACAAAAGGCAGCAAATGGACGAGCCCCTGAGAAATCTATGCTTCCCCAAAGAGTAGAAGAACAAATCAAGAGGAGTAGCTTGAATGTTAACTACATTGTAATCCTTTTTTTAAAAAGAAAATAGACTAGATCTACAATAAAAGCAAACCAAGCAACGCGATAGTGAGTATTCTTCCCTCTCCCCAAAATACTGCATATAACTGGTTGTTCCAGTTCAATTGTTCCAGTTCAATTCCTTCTGCAAACCACATTATATATTTAAAAAGCCATAGCATGTGAAATCCCAGGAGTAGAAGTTAACAGTTTATTTTTATTTTATTTTTTTTTAATGTTTGTTTTTGAGAGAGAGAGAGAGACAGAGACAGAGACAGAGCGTGAGCGGGGGAGGGTCAGAGAGAGGGGGGAACATAGAATCCGAAGCAGGCTCCAGGCTCTGAGTTGTCAGCACTGAGCCCCACGTGGGGCTCAAACTAACAAACCGTGGGATCATGACCTGAGCCAAAGTGGGGCACTTTACCAGCTGAGCCACCCAGGTGCCCCAGAAGTAACAGTTTAAAGTATCCTGTTTCTGATCTTCCCTTTCAAATATTAGTGGAGACCCTATTTTCACATTTATTTATTTATTTATTTATTTATTTATTTATTTATTAGTTTTACTTAAAAAAAAAAAATCACTTTCCAGAAATCTAAAAACACCCACTGGATCTGCTAAAAGATATTATGAATTTGTAATGTATCGAGGCTCTATGATTTATGAATGTTTATTATGTTCTGGCTTCACATAGTGTGAGATGTGATTACAAGGTAATGAAATGGGTTTTTGTATGTGGCATGAGAAATCACTTTCATTACTTTGTATTTCTATAGTTTGCCACATTCATAAAATGGGTCTAAGTTGCCAGTTGAATGGCAAAGCTTATCTGCATTGGATGTCTTACAAGGGAGACACTATTGAGATGATTTTCTTGCTAGAAACACTTTGGGCAGCTAGTGAAACCTGTGGACTCCTCCATATAATTTAAAAAATTTTTTAAATACATAGATTTTCAAAGAAAACCAATTATGTTGATACAGAGTTTATTATTCTCACTGCTTGCTGTCACCTCTCAAATTGTTACCTCAGACTTGTATACATCATAGGCTTCTAGGTTAGAATCAGATTGAAAACTCTCTCATTCTTTAAAGGAACTTTTTTCTTAAAGAGCTAGTAAACATGTGGAAGAAGCCAAGATTCTCGTGTAGCCCTTGCTTCCAGTCCCAGCTACATCCTCCCTTGCCCTATATACCCTCAGGATTCCTATTCTCTCCCTTTCTTCTGGTACCTTCTGTCAAGAGGAAAATGCTGATGATTGCTAATGCATTCTTATTAAATAATTTCAAAGGTTACTTGTATTTGTAACATAAACGTACGTTTGTGTTCGTTAGCTTGGTTTCTTTGACCTTTTTATTACCTTCTGAAGGCAGATTTCATTAAGTGGATGGTCATCTCTTGTTTTGCTGAACATTTTAATGAGTTTGGATATAGGTTTGTTGTAAGAAAAACTTCATTTCTCTTTTTCCTAAAAGGAACATAATTTGGATAACTGGGGGTAAGCTGGGAAAGAAGGATGAGAGAAGGAAGGAAAAAGAAGGACAAGACAAGATGTGAGAAAGGTGCATGATATATAACATGACTCATTGTGCCTGAAAATCTCTAATAAATTTTTTTTTTTGAGGAGGTGATGAAAAAACAGGTGAAGGAGGTGACTTTTGCAGAGCAGAGCATTCATGAATTCAGGAACCAGAACAGAGGGAATAGAGCAGAATTTTATGGAAAATTTTGCCAATCATTTCTCGAAGAATTAATGGAAATGACACCAAATATATATGTTGCGCTCCAAGGCCCAAAGGGGTCTAGATGACATCTGTTTCACATTTAAAGATGCTCAAAGAGAGGACAAAAATAAAAGAAAGACACTCTGATGTTTTCATTTTGAGGTAGCTAACATTCCCAGATGACACTCTTTTCTCCTACTTACATCAAAAAGTAATGTGATTCCTTCATTTCTTTTTCATAGACACAGCTGGAGCTATAAGAACCACCCACCTGATAATTAATTATGTGCTTGCCTCAACTCCCTCTCAACTGTCTCCTTCGGAACTTCCTTCTTTTGAGGAGTTTGTTGTTGACTCTGTAGGTGATGGGGCAAAGAGGCCGCTTTGGGAGTACATTTCTGTGGTCGGCCCTTCGGCCACTTACATATTGTGTGATCTCAACTTTTCCAACCTCCAGTTTCTCTATCAGCAACAATATCTCATAAGATCGTATTAGATTGTTGTTTAAAATATTTATCACTGATTAAACAACAATTTCCAAACAGCAGAACTTAATTTAGTTAGTTTTAGTAGGAAAGTAAATTATTAAAGATGGTTTACAAAATCTTTGAGAGGGCTAGAGAATCAGACACAGCAGCCTCGCAGCCAAGAAAAAGATCGAATTCATACCCTTGCTGGTCATAGGCACTGCAGGGCTGAGGAAGGGACTCACTGCCAGGAAGCCCATCACTCTGGTCTCTGTGCCACACCTCACCATGCATGCCAGGAAAAGGGAGTCCTTATGCAGTCTCCTGCCTCCTTGTTCTCCTCCAAACTCAGTCTCGTTTGGGTAAGTCTGGTTGGCCTAACATAGGCGCCCAAGGTTGGGAAACTCAACCTTGGTTTCTACCCTGGGATGCAAGACTCAAAGAGGAAAAACTCCATACATTTAAGGAGGCTTTTTATGGCTGGTGGCTGGCCGCAAAGCATGACATACCCACAGTTTTTTAAGAATATATGGGACCTGGCACATAATGAAAACTCCAAAAATGTATTTACTATTGTTACCATGGGGTATTATGAAAAGAAAATGAGATAAATTATGGTACTCTTGATATGCATGAATATATCCTTTTGTTAGCTCTTTTCTACTTTTTAAGTATAAAGTATGTTTAAAAAGCATGCCTCAGGTGCAAAATATTTTAAAGATCACACATGCAACCTTGTGTAAATTGCAAGACAACACATTGAATGTGTTAGATGCCTTGTGTTTTTCTCTCTAGCTTCCCTTGTCACATACCTGCATCCTTCTCTGGAGACTAAGACTCCGATAGATAGCAGCAGGCTTCTTTAGCCTCAGATTCTCCTTGAGTCTGCCAAAGAGAATGCTAGCAGGAGATCAGAGGGAGGAGGGAGCGTAAAGACAGGAAAATCGAGCTGGAGTTTTCTTGCAAGGTGCAGGGATCACGGGGTTGGCTGCATCCCTTGGTCCAAAGTCACATAATGTTTACAGCACTGTCCATAATAGGCTCTGGTAAGTAGTGGGAAAGAGGGATAAATTCTGTGTCATTTAAAATGCTACTTGATTTTGTAACAGAAATATACATTCGTGTTCTTTAGCTTGGTTTCTTCGTTTTTTGTTAGTAAGCTTTCTCCATCTTCAGGTCCTCCTGGCCTGGCATCTTTCAGCTCGAGGATGGTACCAGTGCCCCTGGTAACCAGCCCCATGGTACCACAGTATCCTTTGTGCTTTCTGCACACTTGAAAGTAATCCCTTAATTAAATTCTCCCCAAATATATAAGTTGACTGAGCCATCTCTTTCCTACCTGGACTCTGACCAATATCCTGAAAATGCATTGTTGCAGGATATTGTAGATACACATAACACAATATTTGCTTAGAATTAAAAATAACTGTGTGTTTCCTGCATCTCTTTTATTAAGCTAGTTTAATTTAAAGTGTGTACACATGAAGGGACAGTGTGCTCAATAAAAGTCTGGGGAAGGTGAGGGTTTACCTTCAATAGTTAATTAATTTGGTGAACATTTATTTGGTTTCTTTGCTAGTCCAGGCCCCGAGCAAAAATTTAAAATACTTCAGGGAGTATGACCTGCACTCAGCTGTGAGTCTTAAAGAGGTAAGGTCTCAGAACAGTAGAATTTATTTTTTTCAGCAACTTTCAAGTATATAATAGCTACTGAAATAGAAATAATGACTAGAATTATTCATGTGGTCATAATAAAAAATTGATAACAAGAAGAGAAAATGTATAAACACTGTCCAGATTTTCTAGTTTCTTTTGATGGCTATTTTGAATTCTATAAAGTAATTTTGCAGGCATCTTTACAAAATTGTAATATTTAAACATACGAATATCAAGAAGGAACCATTCAATTTTCTGTGGGCAACTCAATTTTCATGAGAGTAAAGCAGAAGTTAATTGGTACATGAAGTTAAAATTCCAAGAGTGTATAAGGATCACTCAGTTAAAAACTAATTCTCTCTCCCATTGTTTGCAAACACACACACACATACACACACACACACACACAGAATAAATCTTACAATTTTAACTGTATTTTCTCTAGTGGTATTAGTTTTGATTTCATATATAGAAAGATCTAAAACATGGAAACTTCTCTTGTCTCACTGTGAGATCAGTGTATGGTAAAGGAATATATAAATGTTTCCATCCAAAGCATCATTTTATACAATTATCAAACAAGTATAAGGTAATAGTGATGAAGGGTTTTAAAATCCTTCATAATCACTCTTATTGTATCACCCAGATGTGAGTGTAATAGGCACTTTATGAAATATTTTCATATCCTGTACTTTTTTTGGCCTCTGAGGCTCCCCACCCATTTTGTCAATGCCAGTTGTCCTTCCAGAAAGAGGGCGGGTACCATCTGGAACAAAGAGGGCATTGATCAGTTTCGAGTTCTAAAGCCAACTTTTAAAAAAATTCCAGCAAGAGAGTTGAGCCTTTTAGAGAGTGAAAAGAGTTTTCTAAAATGCCAAAAATGAAAAAAAGTGAGAGAGAGAGAAAGGAAAATGAAAGAAAGAAGAAAAAGCAAAAGGAAAAAGAAATCCCTCCTGTTCTCATATCAAAAGCAAAGACAGGGAGTTTTGTCTGTAAACCCCAAGTACAGAAAACAACTAGAAGAGAGAGTGGAAAAGGCTCCTGGTCAGAGAGGCAGATGCCGAAGGAGACCAAGGCGGAGAAAGAAGGGTGTCCTGGCTTAGCCCTAACTAAAACCGGAACGTGGCGATGGCAAGTATAGTTGGGTGTGGTGTTTGAAGGCTGTGAAAAAATACATAAAAGAGAAACTGTTCAGAATTCCAGCACAGCGGGACTTGTTTTTCTTTTCCCTGGGCACTGCCTGGGAAGATTAAAGGCCACCTCAGAAAAGTGCTTGGTCCAAGATGGGACACTCCAGGCCAGCACCACTCAAAGTGCGGTCCTGAGAAGGTGCTGGCCTGCAATTCTCTGTTGTGGCCTCCAGTCCATCCTGAAGTAAGTTCTGAAATGGGTTTAGAAACTTCCATAGCAATTTGATAGACTAGTGTCATGGACTGAATGTTTGCATACTTCCCCCCAAGCCCATCACGTTCATAATTTGAAACCCTATCCCTCAATGTCATGGTAGTAGAAGGTGGGGCCTGTGGGAGGTCATTGGAATTAGACAAGAACTTGAGGGTTCTTGAGGGAACTTGGGGTTTATGGATGGGATTAGTGCCCTAAAGTAGAGAGAGAGAGAGAAAAGAGAGAGAGAGAGAGAGAGAGAGAATGCACTTGCCTCCTCTCTCCTTCCCTTGATGTGAAGATACCCCCAGAAGTTGTCACACTGGCCACGCTTACACTTTTAGCCTCCAGAACTGTAAGAAATACATTTCTGTTGTTTATAAGCCACACGGTTTGTGGTATTTTTGTTATGGGAGCCCAAACTGACTAAAAACACCTAATTTTATGCCTGTTGAATCAAATATGTTAAAAAACTGGGGCTTGTATTGTGTACCTCTTTATTATTTTTCTAGTAATTGATTTTTATTGTATTTTATAGAAATACTGGTCTGCAAGGGATGGTGGGGAGAACCCATTACAGTTTGAGAAGCATTGTTCTGTAGGCTGTATTACAAGTGGCTGAGTGAGGGCTCAAATAGAGGGATGGAAGTCAGACTCTCCACTTCTCCAACTCTCCCCTTGCACTCCACACTGTGAGTGCAAGCCTGATGTAGGGCTCCAACTCACTAACTGTAAGATCATGACCTGAGCTGAAATCAAGAGTCAGACGCTTAACTGACTGAGCCACCCAGGCACCCCAGTCCCCTATTTGTTTTTTAACAGTTGTCTCCTTTCACTATCTGCAAATCCTAGTGAAGAAAGCACTTTTCATTCCCAAGATGGCTTCTCTTATTATTCTATTTTTAATGACCAAGAGAAGTGTGCATCTTTCAGCCCAAACAGGGAACCTGGTTTGGAGCAGTTGAGTAGGACACAAGTTTAGAGAAACGTTCTAACACTGCTATCCCCTACACCATTTGTAAACCTTTTTCACATTGGCCATTGGTAGTCTAGCTCTTCGTTGTTGCTAATTGGACCACAGATGACCTCCAGGTACCTCTGGAACTCCAGAAAGTTTCTGAGGGCAAAGATCTGGAGATGGGTGACTCCTGAGGCTTTGCATATAGACTGCAGATAGCAACCTATTGTTTGGGAAGGGCTGTCCTCACGGTTCCTCAGTCTTCCACAACGCTACATCCAAATTTACACTTCCTGTAAAGGTCTATTTCCTGTGAGCCTACTCTAGTCCTCTCTGTTAGTCACATCTTTCTATTGCAAGGTACCACAGAGCTCCTGTCTTCTTTGCCTTCTTCTCCTTCCTTTCTCATCTCAAGCTTGGGATGAATTTGGCTAGATCTTCTCAATTGCATTTTGCACTCCTGGTTAAGCAAATGTAAAATTCATGTCTACATATTCTCAAGAAGCTCTTCCTCATACTCCTGAGACAACTCCTATGATTTCTTTTTGATACTATTCTTTTCCCCATACTCTGATTTTGCACATCACTGGATCAAATGTTGTGTTTGAAGTCTTATGACAAGCCTGCACCTCATTCTACTCTTGGGGGAAGCAGATGAATCCAGACATGTAATTCAAAGGGACCCAGGAGTCAGGAAATCCAGACTGCTCTGGCTCCTCTCAGATGGTTCCAATTGCTAGTATGACAGTCTTTGCCAAGGAGGGCATTAATTTTAACCATAGAAACCTGGCAAGTCAGACAATTCAGCTTGACATTGCAATTCAGCAGTGGGAACTATTAGTTTTGGATCTGATTTTAAGTGGTCTCAGAATACCGGTTACAAACAGAAAGGGTTCCTCAAGCCAAGTCATATGGTGGCCCTGTGTTTCCTTATCTGCTTTCAGCCAGGCAACCTGGGACCAGAGCATGTGCTGCCCTGTTGCAACCGTCTAATAGTATGACAGGCAGTCGTCCAGCTCTGCCGTTCTTGAATTTTATTTCATTTTTGCCTTCTTATTTCATTATCCCTGAACAATGACATGTACATTACTGGGAAAAAAAAAAGAAAATACAATTGGAAAAATCCTAAAAGTCTCTTATAATTCCACCCTCTGAAAGTAACTGCTTTTAACAAATTGGTGCCTATCCTTCTAGAAGAGGCAATATGGGAAGAGAGATACAGAGGGAGGGAGAATTGTGCTTGCATTTCCTATTTCCTTGGAATTGCTCCAAAGCAAAATCACCAAAGCCTTGCTTTGGCCAGGACAGTATCCACTTTATCTTTGCCTCACAAGGATGACTTGCTTCTCCATCCTGGAAGGGATTGACCTATCTTCTACAGCCCTACAAACAAATTTGCACCCCCTTGAAGAGACTGTGATGGCAAGGATACTCTTGACCCCCTTTCTGTGTTAGCCACCTCCTTCTGGTTGCAAGGCATAGAGACCAATATCTTTAATAAAAAGGAATGTTCATTTTTGTGCACTCGTGTGCCAGATTTGCAATTGTCAATCTGTCTACAATTCAGCACTTCCAAGGACTAACTTCTCTCTATTTTTCTAACACAGAACTCTTGGCTTCACCCAGCATGTATGCTCTGCTCTCCTTTTTTTCTATGGATAGGTCAATCCCTTCCATATTCCACATCCAAATTATGGCAGGAAATAACCTGCTAGATGCTGCTGCCTCTTTTGAACAGAATGTTCTGTGTTAAGTGACCTCATTAATCACTGGGTACTCTTGGAGCAGGTGTGTCTGCTCTGGTCCATTTATTAGCAGCTCTTCTTTACAGAATGGACTAATGCTTCTTTCACAAAAGAGGAAAATAGGAAAGGTCTGGGTGGGTGTGGCAGGCAGCAACTAGCATGTTCAATAATGATATTGCCAACAAAAGAAGTGGCAGGGGAAGGTAGGTAGGGGTTTGATTGAAAGCTATTTAGGAGGTGGAGGTTACAGGACAGAACTTAGTGACTGATCATTAAACACTTAGATCTCTGGTTTACATGAACCAGTTATGGGGTTCTATGAAGAGATAAAGAGTAGAAAAGATGTCATTGGTTTAGGAATTTATATCTAGGTATATCCTAGAAATACCTAGGGGATACCTGTCATACTATGCATGGGGATATCTTGCAAATAATATCTCTTTGCAAATACTAATGCAAATCTAGAGCCAAGGGTAGAGATATGGCTCGAGGAAATTGATTTGGGAGTCATTGTACATAGATTGCAGATTTCAATCTGCTGCTTGAGAAACTCCTCTCTCCACCGTGGAAAAAGGCCAGATGCAATAAATAAATAAATAAATAAATAAATAAATAAATAATGGTGGCAAACTGAGTTTTGAAGGGAACACTACTTCTTTTTAGAGTTATTTCCCCTTATCAGATCTATAAATTAACAGCACCAATAGTAAAAATCAAGCATCAATTTCCCAACAAAAACCTTTTGAAGACCATTATAATTCATAATACTTCCTGATAGGATCTAAGACAACCTAACCTAGCGATTAGGATAAAGTAATTAAAGGTAGTGCTGATATGTTCCAGCTGCCATTGAGATGTATAAGGTGAAAAACAGGAAATGTTATGATCTATGTAATGTGAAAATCTGTATTCGGCTTGGTGGAGTATAACAGGAAGTGACTCTTGTTGGTAAAGAAGGTTTTAAAATGCCCTTTCCTTGCCACAGTTCACAGGAAATTAATTATGTCAGGGAAACGGAGCTGCCAAGGAGAAGGCAGACCCGGCACTCAGGTTACAGGGACAGAGAGCTACAGTATCACCCTGCTATTCCCATTGACCAAAAGGGAGGTGGCTGGCAGTCTGTAAAACAGCTTTACCAATATTCAGTCCCCAAAGACTCTCTTTTGAAAAGTGCATAACTGGAGCCTCAGAAGAAGCACAGCTTGAATGGCTGGATGCAGAAAGACCTTTGAAAGAAGACATGGAGATTACATGGACGTTAATTGTTCCTTAAAGCTTAAGGGAGAAACTCCAGAAGAGCAGGGAGATATGATAGGAAGTCAATGGAGATTTTGCAGTGCTTCCTTCCCCTTCCACCAGCACTGCCATCAGCACTGCTGGAGAGGGGGCTTCGGAATGATGCAGCTCTGGCTTTCAATCCTAGTTTTATTATTTATTATTATATGTGTGACTTGGGGCAAGATTTTAAACTTCATCTGTAGAAAAGAGATGTGGCTTAGCAGTACTGCAAAAACCGAGATAATGAATGCAAAGTGCCTGGCCCATGGAAAATACTGAAATGTTGGCCCTTATTATTTCCAAAGAACTTTGTCAGTAAATACAAAAATACCTGTAAGAACTCTTCTAGGTTCCCTTATAAAATTACTCTTCTCGATGCATTTCCCCCTTGAGTTTGAAAATCCATCCACCACAAAATCTTTCCTACTAAAATAATTTAGTTTTAGGAATCTTACCTTAACATTTGAGGTTAATTCACTGGTTTGAAGGCTAAATTGAATGACATTCATTTTCCTCCAAATCGTAAGCGATTTTTAGTTTTAAAAATATGTTGAAGTTTCTATTTTGTGTATGACTCTGCCTATTACTTGGATGATTCAGAAACCCAAGTTTCTGTGTGGCATCTGGAGGGACTTCAGGAATTCATGGCTGGGTGGATGATTGCACCACCATTGCTGCATGTTTGGGATATTTGGGCTGTGTAGCATCTTGCTAGCAACTTCTTTCCAGTTTATTAGTGCATTGCAGACTTCAAGAGGTCTCCCTAGTCCTTTGAGTGTTGGGCTTTGTATAAAGCCAGAGCCAGTCTAAAATAAATCATAGGGCATATGCTGATGACAGAAAATGACCATAGAGTTATCTTCCCACTTACCCTTCATTTTTATATTTAGTGAACTTCCTTCGACTTTGACATAGTTGCCCTATATTTTTTTCGTCCTTGGTTCTCTTTAAAAAAATTTTTTTTAATGTTTTTTATTTATTTTTGACAGAGCAGAGACAGAGTGCGAGAAGGGGAGGGGCAGATAGACACAGAATCCGAAGCAAGCTCCAGGCTCTGAGCTGACAGCACAGAGCCCTAAGCAGGGCTCAAACTCATAAACCATGAGATCATGACCTGAGCAGAAGTTGGACACTTAACCAACTGAGCCACCCAGGGGCCCCTCGTGGTTTTATTTTTTTTTGTATGTGTGTGTGTTTTGTTTGTTTGTTTGTTTGTTTGTTTGTTTTTGAGAGACAGAGAATGAGCAGGGGAGGGGAAGAGAAAGAGGGAGACACAAAATCCAAAGCAGGCTCCAGTTTCTGAGCTGTCAGCACAGAGTCCCACACAGGGCTCGAACTCGTGAACCTGTGAGATCATGACCTGAGCAGAAGTTGGCCGCTTAGCCAACTGAGACACCCAGGTGCCTCTGTTCTCTTTTTTAATGTTTATTTATTTCTGAGCAAGAGAGTGGGAGAGAGAGAGAGAGAAGGAGAGGGAGAGATAGAGAGAGACTGAGTGCAAGCGGGGGAGGGATAGAGAGAGAGGGAGACACAGAATCCTGAAGCTGAGCTGTGAGCACAGAGCCCAACTTGGGGCTCAAACTCAAGAACCGTGAGATCATGACCTGAGTCAAAGTTGGATGTGTAACCGACTGAATCACCCAGGGGCCCCTTTTTTGTCCTTGGTTCTATTTTGCTGTGTAAATATTCCAAAAGTAGGTACTGGTAGATAAATTCCTGAGGGGCAAAGACTGACAGCAAATTCACTCAGAATGGAAACAAATTACTAAATACATTTTGTTGTATTTAAGCCAACTTAATGAGTTCATAATTAAAACCATTGGCAGAGTGTCACTGCATCAGAAAATGTTGTCAGATGAAGTTCTTTGTGACCAAATTGGGGGTGAAATGAAGAAGTACCTCATTCTCCTGAGACAACTGGGATCCACTCCTGAGATTTACTAGACTTTCAGAGAAGCTAACATGTGGATTGAGGTTTGCGAGAGGCCCTGCCAGGCGTGTAGGCACTAAAGTGTGCGACCTTCTTACCCAAGCATATAAAGAAAAAAAAATTATCTAAAAAGTGATATTGACTGGCTCTGACTCAGCAAAAATGTCCTTGGGTCCAAACAAATACATAAAGCTTTGGTAACCATGTATGATTAAGGATTAACTTGCTTTGGCCTACCTATGCAACTTTCCTGATCCCCACATGGTCAGAGAGAAAGGACTTGGCTCTCTCTATATGTCATTTATAACAAAACTGCACAGTCAACTAGAACAAATACATCTGGACCCTGAAACTCTTTTGCTGGGCAGAGAAGGTGAGAACATGCTTAGCTGAGTTTGAAGCCTTTACCAAAAGGGAAGGGCCATCGCTGGTTGTAAAAGGATGAATCTTTCCTCCAGATTGTAGAGGTTTTAAGATTATAGTCATGGGAGAAGAACAGTCAAATATGAACCTGTCCCTGGTAATTAACAGCTTCCAAAGGTGATAAACTGGGCTCCAAGTTGTCTCACAGGTAATGTCTGATACTGAGATGACAGGAGACGCGAGTTTATTCACATGGCATCTGAATTAAATAGTCAAACTGAAGAGACAATTTATTCTCTGTCTTTCTATTCTTTGTTATGATCCATTTCATTAACCAGAACTTCAAGGTTATACCATGATACAGAACCATGATAAACTGTAAGAATCTAATTGTCAAGAAAGAACGTCTCATCTGTTTTCATTACCCATGATAGGCCCCTTCTTATTTTAGAATACATTTAAAAATTTGCAGTAGGTGGTTTACACAGCATACTTAATAACACTCTAATACTTCTATAATCAAGTGTTTTTAGAAGTGATGGCTTTGTACTTCTCTGGTTATCTTGGTTACAAAAACATTAACTTTACTTAGAGGTTATGGACCTTTCAAATATTTTCAAATAGTATTAACAATTGACTCATTCAGTTTCAAACAATTACCTCAGGCTTTCATTCCCTACATTCCAGGCAACTACTTTGGACTGGCCCATTAGTCTCTGGCTACTCTGGTATTTTCCTTCTCTATTCTTCCCTTCTCTTTGTGTTCCCATTCACCCGCAGGAAATTGGGTAATCTATACAAATTATCTCTTTCCTTCATCCACTAACCCAGGGATATGAGCTGCATTGCTAATTTTCTAACAAGGAAAATGTAAAGTGTTGATTCTAGAATGGGAATGAATGAGTCTGTGGTAAGAAGTGGTAGTTTAAGCTATACTTTGTTTTTCTTGTGAAGCAGCAGGCTCACCATGCGTAGGATTATGGAAAACAAAACAAAGTACAAGACAACACATTGGCAATTCATTTAACCCCGCGCTTTAGAACAAAACCTGGAACAGTTGAGGATCTAAAGCCAGTCTTCAAGAGTTTCTAAACATTTGGCATCTTCCCCTTTACCAGTAATAAACTACAAATTATATCCTTGTTCCACTATACAAATCTTATGTAAATACACACAGCACACAGCATGGGACGGGGAAGTACCATCATCTGATTCCTTAGGACAAGCGATTGGAATAAGTGGTAAAAAGAGGGTTCCATCCATCCTCGAATCAAGTGACAGCCTGTTCACTTTGCATACCACTAGGGCATATGCTTATTTAATTGTTACTTTCTTATCTTATCAAGATGTTAATTCAGGGTAAATTATTTTGTTATCTGAGTTTACAGTGAAAAATAGCAAATATAATTCCTGCTATGCTACTCTGTTTGCTGCAAGTGATTAAATGAATTGTCGGTACCTTTGTAGGAAGTATTTCACAGATATTGACTTATCATTGAATTAAGCATTTTCTCACAGTTTTTTTTTTTGAGATATAATTAACATGTAACATTGTGTTAGTTTAATGTGTACAAAATAATAATTTGATGTACATATATATTTTGAAATGATTACCACAATAAGTTTAGTTAATATCTATCACCTCACATAGTTACAAACTTTTCCTTGTGATGAGAATTTGTAAGATCTATTCTATTAGCAACTTCCAAAAATATACAATACGGTATTCTTAAATTTTTTTTTTTTTAACGTTTATTTATTTTTGAGACAGAGAGAGACAGAGCATGAACAGGGGAGGGGCAGAGAGAGAGGGAGACACAGAATCCGAAACAGGCTCCAGGCTCTGAGCTGTCAGCACAGAGCCCGACGCGGGGCTCGAACTCACGGACCATGAGATCATGACCTGAGCCGAAGTCGGACGCTTAACCGACCAAGCCACCCAGGCGCCCCTACAATACGGTATTCTTAACACTGTTTATTATATCACCAGGACTTACTTATCTTATAACTGGAAGTTTGTACCTTTTGACCCTTTACCCATTTCCCCCATCCATCCCCTCCTGAATTAGATATTTTTAAAGCATAATCCCAATGAATCAAAAACACAGGATGAAGAATGTACAGAATTAAGAAAAAGAAAAAAAATGCAATTATTATTGTAAATTCAAAAAAGTTAATTCTATTTTTGACATAATCAATGTTCACATTCAAGACCTTAGTTGGTTAAGTCAAAAGGTATGAAACTTATTTTTTTTTTACAGTAATAATGTGATCCTACAAGTTTCACTTATTAGAAGCAAACACATTAAAGAGATGGTCTCTTTTCTGGAAAATCTGTCAGAAGTTTATCTTTGAAATGTCAACAGAGGAATAACACAAACCTTGTAATATAATCTTGCAAACAGGCCATCCAGAGTGCTACAAAATGGTACTTCAAGGATTTGAACTCTTGGTGGCCACTCACCAATTATGTGTAATTAGCAAAGAAAAAAAAATAGTATTACAAAACTGAATGCATATTTTTAAAAAACAGATATATATTTTGTTGGGGAATTTGCTAATGTTAATAGTTTGGGTAATAGCAATGTTAAAGAGATTATCTAATCTTTTTGTTTAAAGGTGGAGTTTCAAATTCAAAACACTTTTTTGACTTCTTTTTTCCTTCAAAATGGGTTGTCAGAAAAAATATTTGGATTAATAATTCTCAATGTAATGTACAGTCCTGTTATAACCCAGGAGAAAAAAAGGTCATTTAAAAAGCATATGAGAAAAAGAGAAGGGGCACAGCTTTACTGTGCACTGGGTATTAGAATTGTGAGTAAATTCTAGCTTGGTTATTTTTGCAGTGGTCTCAGTGCTGTGGGAGAAAGAAAGACGAGAAATTTCCCAAGTATTTCATGAAAAAGCACTAAATACTGATAAGAGATCCTATCTCAATTCAATTAAACACAATCTTGAGTGACACAACCATGCACAAGGTTTTGTGGCAAAATAGAGGTATAAAAAGAGTCTCAACACTTAAGGAACTTACAATCTTATCACATAGACAAACATATTAAAAATATGTTCCACAGCCAAGGATAATGACAAAAACCCCATTTGTATTCAATAGATATTGAATTCTGTTCTTCACGATGTTCAAGTTACTCTCTGTGAAGTACAGTGAGAGCCACTTAATTTCCTTCCTGCAACATCTGAATTTCCTAGGCTAACTTTGAGGGCCAAACACCCAGTTCTTTTTATTTTTTTTCCAATTAAAAAGCTGTCATTTTAATTAAAAAATGTTTAATGTCTACCATAAGCTTCTGAGAACTGGGATTGATTTTTAGCCATTTCTGAATCCTATTGAATACCTTGTACATTGGTTAATGCACAAAATGTTCAATAAACATCCGTACAAGAAAAAATAATTGCACAATGAAACGAAGAAAAGAGAATTATTTCAGTATCTTACACACACACACACACACACACACACACACACACACACACATTATAGTCAATAAATGTGCAACTCAAAAAACCTCTTACTACCTATGTGATCTTGGGCAAATTACTTAGCCTAAATGAATTTTAGTTTCTTTATTTGCAAAATAGCAATATAAGAGTGCATATTTGATAAGATTTTGTGTAGATTAGATTTAACAATATAAAGTGCGCAGCATAAGTTCTTGCATATAATGAGCATTCCATAATTACTAACTACCTTATTATTATTTGTCACTAGCCTATGTTTAAAAAGATTTGAGGCAACTAACACTAGGAAACAGATATAACAAAACAAGCAAACAAACAAGAGTAGAATGAGGCAATAATGTTGACACTTAATTTTTTCCAGTTCTTTGATCAAATAAGTCAAATTGGTTTGTAGCTCAAAAAAAAAAAAAAAAATGCCCCATACCAGGTAGTGTGTTAAGGAAGAGAAAGAGAGATTTTTGTTGCATCTGTAAAAATTTACTTTTAACAAAATTACTTGGAGAACATGACAATATTATAAAACAGAGAATGAAAAAAAAAACTGAAACACCAATGCATCAAAGATGAGAAAGTTTGCCTTCAGGTCCTTGAGTAATAGTTAACAAATCTGAAAACTGGTTGACTTAGGTTTTTATGAAGTCATAGAAAACTGCATTCTCTAGGTATCCAGATGCATGGTCCTAAAATATGCTGACTTCGTAACTGACAAATTTTTCTTTATTATTGCGGTGAATGAAGAAGCTTCTCAAGAGGTGCTCAGCTTAACAGAAATATGCTTCTCTCTACCCAAGTGCTTACCACCAAAACCTGTTCAAAGATTCTAAAACCTACTGTTGTTTAAAATCTACCTGAGGAGACTGGCCCATTATTCTCTAGGTTACCTATAGTACAAAATAGTATCACTCAGTGTCTAAGTTAAAGTGTTTTTAACTGTGAGGCTATGCTATTTGCTCCATCTACATTTCTTCCAGGGTCACAAAATCTGGCTGCATCTGGTTATGATCCAACTGTTTCCTGAGCATATTCCCTGTAGGGAGTATCTAGAGCTTCAGTGCCTTCCTTTCCATTCCCCATTCTTCCTTGTTTAAAATGCTCACTACTCCAAACATGGGACCTGGTGATCCAGTTGCTTTCTTGGGCTCTCATAATAAATGATTATTTCTGTTGGTTTCTAGACTTGAAATCCAGTGTTCCCTTGGGACCCCACTATATGTCTAAGTTACCTCAAAGACCCGGCTGTCTGCTAGCCCACTGGCATAGATAGCCTATTTTTATTTGGTTTTTGCATTGTTCTCTATACAGCAAAGTTGGCTGGTAACCCTGTTAAGCGAAGATTGGGAGAAGAGAGGTCACACCTATTGCATGGTCCCATAGCCTGCACAGTGTGACTTCTTGTTGGGGTCTGTGAGCTCACAACACAATTCAGTGATGATGGCAGCCTTCCACACAGATTCATGACTGTGCTCTTTTGCCTATTACTGTCTTTCCTGTGCTCTGGGCTTTAGGAAATCTTGGGTTGGCTATTGTCTGAAACCTGATTTAACTTATAATGCTGCCAGATGCCGTGTCTCAGCTGCTCAATGGCATTTCTGAGCTTCTGCATTTGGCTCTCAGCTGAGTCAGCTCCCTCAGCCCGATGTTTGCGTCTTTAGCCAGTCCCAAAATTGTACACGGGAGCTGACTTCTCATGACTTGTTCTTCAGTACCCAAATGTGTAAATCGCCAATGACCAGGTCACTTGGAGGGAGTTGGGAAAATCATGTCGGAGGAGTAACACTTCATAGTGAATGACTGTCATATCTAGGGTTCTAGTTGGTAGGATACTGAAATTGGTGAGAGGAAGTTCCAAGTGGAAGCACCTCATGAGGAGAGGCAGATAAATAGTTGTGTATGGTGTGTGTGTGTGTGTGTGTGTGTGTGTGTTGTAAGGAAGTCAAGCAAAACAGTTTGCTTAGAGGCTTCCATTTGGATTCATGGAGTTGAATAAAAATTTCATATGAGAAATTATGAATGTAAAAATAAAGAATCTGGTAGTATATTATTTATCCAAGGGGAATCCATTGAAAGTTTTTAAGAGCCAAACAATTATTAAAGGCCCAGGCATTTCATTGGTGCTGGAGAACAAAGGATACTAAGACCAATATTTGATATTTTCTCTCAAGGAGCTAAAATTCTAGTAAGGGGGGCAGATACACAGGTAAATGATTTTTATGTTCAATTCAAGCTCTTTTGTCCAATGCAGCTTGGCCCAGAGGTTGGTTTATTAGCCAAATAAAAATTTGGTTATATTTAAAAATACCTTTTCATATTTTAATTTAAAACATTACACATTAGATATTTTCACTGATTTTTAAAAATATAAGTCAAGGCCTTTTCTTCTATTATTTTTCTCACACAAGTCATATACACAATGCACGGTGTGTGGTTTAATGTTTGTGTTTTTTAAAGTGGAGTGAAAAACTAAAGAAACATGCAAAGTAATGAGTGTAGACCTTCCTAGAGTTTTTCAGCTTTGTAAACTCGTATTCTAGTTATCTTGCCCACACTTACTTCAACAGTGTTACTTTCAGCAATTATCTAGTCTTTTAAAACATTTACGTGTGTTTTCACAGAAACAATTCTTTTCTCTCTTTTCATGTAGTATTGCACTAGTTACCCTGAACATTAGAATAAAAAATAGCCAAGTACAAACCCCCAGACTTTTTCATGTGACACCAGATTCTACCAACAACATGATATTTGAGAAGGATTTTTCTTTTGGGAAATGGGACTAGTTGCAAAGAGATAAAAACTGTTCCCGTGAGATTGAGTTGAGGGCTTGGGCGCAGCACGTATGAGAAAGAAGAAAGAGACAGACCTAAGGGTTATTTAATTTAGTTGAATCCATGTGAACACACGTTTCCCCTTACAGGATAGTTACAAGGAAAAGAGTGGGGGGCCACTGTCCAAACAGATTATGATGTGAATGGCAACCCCAAGATTTGGGTGGCAACCCTGAGATTAGCAGATGCCTTGGGTGAAGGACCGGGGTGCATAAGGATAGTGTTTGCATTCTTCATGTATTTGTACTTTCCGCAGAGAGGTATATACATCAAGAGACATAATGAAGAGAAAGATGTGAAAAGGAGTTATCAACCTATTAAAACAGTGATTATATAATCCTTTCAAACTTTGGAAAATGAAAAGGGATGCTATCAATAGTTATACAGCTTAAGCCAACTAGGACTCTTCCAGAAACCAGAATGTATGTCTACCCAAATTAAAATCCTCTGTAGCATGTAATCTTTTTTTTTTTTTAACGTTTTATTTATTTTTGAGACAGAGAGAGACAGAGCATGAATGGGGGAGGGGCAGAGAGAGAGGGAGACAGAGAATCGGAAGCAGGCTCCAGGCTCTGAGCTGTCAGCCCAGAGCCCGACGCGGGGCTCGAACTCAAGGACCGCGAGATCGTGACCTGAGCTGAAGTCGGCTGCTTAACCGACTGAGCCACCCAGGCGCCCCTGTAGCATGTAATCTTAACCACTATTGACAGGAAGAAGAGCTTTAAAAATAAATATAATTGATTGACAATGAATTCCCTCATAACTCTTTTGTATCTGAAGTGGTTTTCTGTGGAAACTTACGGTTTTATATTAATTATCTAGTTAATGGCCAGATTATCTGAAAAAATATCTTGAGAATTATTTTATTCATCATACATATCTCTTCCATATTTCCCAGGAGAGAATATTTAAGAAATATCCAGGGATTTCTAAAATCTAAGCCATAAATTCCTGAGAACTTTATTTTTCTTTTCTTGGTATCCAAGTATTAAGTGTTAGAAAATTGAATTTTTTTTTTTTTTTGAGGAAAAGTTGCCCTAGAAACACTACTGCTATTATCAATGTGTAAAATGCCTTCTCTAAAACAAAGACAACTGAAAAATTATTAGTTGATGACAGAAAAGCTGAAAACATGTTGTAAAAGAAACACGGGGGATTCTATAAGATCTTGTTTCTCATTACAGCATACCCATATACTAGGTGTTCTTTCCAGTGAGAAAACCAATACCCAGGATTCTAAGTGACTTGTTTAGAATTTTACCTAGTACATCATTCACAATGATATGCTGGAATGCACAACCCCCAACTCTTCCATATATTCAACATAAATAATCCAACAAGCTGCTCAAATTCCTTCCATGATTCTGGTTATAAATTGACACTGATCTATGCAGATTGTAATGAAGCTGTGGGCTTAGATGGTAGGCTCCATATTAGACAAGCCTCCAAAAAATGTTACCAGGCTTTACTTGCTGCAAAGTTAAGGGCTAAAACTGTGGGCCTGAAAAATTGTCAGACTAGAATCCCTAAGCAATTGGTGTTCCTCACTGTAACCGAAATAATCAGAATTCCTTTGTGAGGCAATACATAGTGGCTGGGTCAGCTTCTATTTCTTGAGGTCATTTGTTATGAGAATGAATATGGGAAAAAAAGAGAAATCCTCTGAAGAAGAGAAAGTGGAAGAAAGCAATAAAGGCAAATGGAAAGGGAGTGCTAAAAAAATAAGAGTTTCTTACTTAATGTAGTATTGTTTTGATTTGACTTATTGTAACCTCAGAAATGTGGTGGTCTGGGAATATCAAAGGTAGACATTTCAAAGAGAATAAGATATGAGTCATTCTTCTTAGGTGAAAGTGACATTAACTGCCTCCACCCTTTGGCTTCACATGGTTTGAGGGTTTTTTGTTTTTTGTTTTTTGGTTTTTTTTTCCATTTTCTATGCTCTGCAACATCCACACAGTGTCTCTTGCCATGAAACTCAGGTAAAGACTTGAAAGCCTGGCTCCTGGGGCTAACAGATAATGCACAAAAGAGCCACTTTTCCTCTGTGCAGAGCTAATTGACCCAGACAGGAAACAAAACTTCAGGGTAGGCTTCATTAACAGCATGGTCTACCCAACTGAGCTAACAAGTCTGAACTAAAACATCATGATGCTATTTGCATGGTGTTAGCTGCATAAATGTACTTTTTAGAGGAAAGGCCTCGATAAATATGCAATACTCCTAAAAAGTTTTTATTTTTTTGTTTTTCCAAAGGAAAATGATGATGGGAAAGAATGTAAATAAAATAGAATATGTGAACATTTTCTCTCCCTTCCATACCCCAGGAGTAATAACTATATGTATACTCTCCTTCTGGATCTGTAAACTTGTAACAAATAAGGACATAATTTTAATATATGCTGGATCATATAAAACATGCTGTTCTCCTAGCCATAGCAATTAGGCAAAAATGAATGAATGAATGAATGAATGAATGAATGAATAAATAAATAAATAATAAAAAGGCATCCAAATTGGAAAGGAAGAAGTAAATCTGTCACTATTTGCAGATGACATGATACTATAGGAATAAATTTAACCAAGGAGGTAAAAGACCCATACTCTGAAAACTATAAGATATTGATGAAAGAAATTAAAGATGACACAAATAAATGGGAAGATATACTGTGCCCATGGATTGGAAAAATCAATATTGTTAAAATGTCCACACTACCCAAAGCAATCGACGGAGTCAATGCAATCCCATCAAAATACCAATAGTACTTTTCACAGAACTAGAACAAACAATCCTAAAATTTGTATGGAGCTACAAAAGGCCCCGAATAGCCCAAGCAATCTTGAGAAACAAGAACAAAGCTGGAGGTATCATGCTTCCTGATTTTAAACTAAGTTATAAAACTATAGTCACCCAACAGTATGGACGACACAAAAACAGACACACTGAAATAGACCCACACATACATGGTCGATTCATCTATGACAAAGGAGGTAAAATATATATAATGGAGAAAAGATAGTCTCTTCAATAAATGGTGCTCAGAAAACCGGACAGTCACATGCAAAAGGATGATACTGGACCACCACCTCATACCACATACAAAAATGTAAAAAATGGATTAAAGCCTTAAATGAAATAAGACCTGAAACCGTAAAACTCCTAGAAGAAAGCATAAGCAGTAAGCTCTTTGACACTAGTCTTAGCAGCATATATATATATTTTTAATTAGTCTTCTCAAGCAAAGGCAACAAAAGGTAAAATAAACAAATGGGCTTACACCCAACTAAAAAGACTTTTCACAGCAAATGAAGCCATCAACAAAATGAAAAGGCAGCTTCATGAATGGGAGAAGATAGTTAAGAATCATACATCCAATAAGGGGTGAATACTCAAAATATATAAATAACTTACACAACTTAATATAAAAAAATTTTTAAAACAACCCAATTAAAGAATTGACAGAGAACTTGAATGGGCATTTTTCCAAAGAAGACATACAGACGGCCAATAGACACATGAAGAGATGCTCAACAGCACTAATCATCAGAAAAATGCAAATCAAAACCACAATGAGACATCACCTCACACCTGTCAGATTGATATTATCAAAAAGACAAAAAAATAACAAGTGTTGGCAAGGAAGTGGAGAAAAGGGAACCTTCGTACACTGTTGATGGGAATGTAAACTGGTATAGCCACTGTGGAAAAAAGAATGGAGTTTCCTCAAAAAATTCAAGATAGAACCACCAAACAATCCAGCAATTCCACTTCTGGGAGTTTATCTGAAGAAAATGAAAACACTAATTCGAAGAAATATATGACCCTATATTCATTGCAGCATTATTTATAATGGGCATAGTATGGAAGCAACCTAAGTGTCCATTGGTAGATGGATGAGTGGATAAAGATGTCATCTATATATACAATGGCATATTACTCAGCCATCAAAAATGAAATCTTGCTATTTGTGAAAACATGGATGGACCTAGAGGGCATTATGATAAGTGAAATAAGTCAAGCAGGAAAAGATAAATACTGCATGCTTTTGCTAATATGTGGAATCTAAAAAAACAAAACAAACAAACAAAACAGAGGAGAAACCAATTCACAGATACAGGAAACAAACTTAGTTACCAAAGTGGGGAGGGGGCTTGGGGGTGGGTGAAATTAGGTGAAGGGGATTAAGAGGTACAAACTTCCAGTTATAAAATAAGTGACACGTGGGATATAATATACAGCATAGGGAATATAGCCAATAATACTATAATAATTTTTTAATGTTTATTTTTGAGAGAGAGAGCAAGCAGGGGAGGGTCAGAGAAAGAGGGGAACAGAGGATCCAAAGCAGGCTCTGCACTGACAGCAGAGAACCCCATGGGGGGCTCAAACTCAAGAACTGGGAGATCATGAATCTGAGCAGAAAACAAGAGTTGGACACTTACCCGACTGAGCCACCCAGGCGTCCCTAATATTGCACTAATTTGTATGGTGACTGATGGTAACTAGACTTATTGTGGGGATCATTTTGTAATGTATAAAAATATCAAATCACTATGACGTACAACTGAAACTAATAGGATGTTGTAATTATAAAAACA